>NC_084575.2:300000-600000 GCF_033978685.3 Nerophis lumbriciformis | reverse complement strand
TTCTCCACCTAGGGTACTAGTTCAGGCTCCTTCCCCCACAGTGAAGTGACATTCCACTTCCCAAGAGCCAGCTTATGTAGTCGAGGATCGGACCGCCAAGTGCCCTGCCTTTGGCTGCCGCCCAGCTCACAACACACCTGACCTTTATGGCCCCTGCTATGGGTGGTGAGCCCATTGGAGGGGGGACCCATGTTGCCTCTTCGGGCTGTGCCCGGCCGGGCCCCATGGGGACAGGCCCGGCCACCAGATGCTTGCATCGTGCCCCAACTCCGGGCCTTGCTCCAGAGGGGGGCCCCAGTGATATTGGAGTCTCGGTTTTTGCATTTCCATAGAAGTCTTCGGGTCTTCAAATTTTTTATTAATTAATTGTTTTTTATTTATTTATTTGATAATATTATTATTACTTTAGTTTGTGTTGTTTTTTTGGCTATTTTTCTCTTTTTGTGGGGTCGATGGGTGTCATCGTTGGGATATAAACAAAAATAATATTTTGACCTTTAGGGCAGACAATAGATGTATGATGTATGCAAACATGATGTAATGGAAAAGAAGGTCTGATGCTGGATGTCAATAAAAAATTAAAAAATAGATATTTTGTAAGTAAAAAATGTATCTAAATGAAGTAAGAGTAGTTGTATTGATAGAAGTAGTTCTCACTTCTCTCATGGGGACTGTAGCCTCCACATAAAAGACAACAATCCTGCCTTCCAGTCATAGTGTGCTGACATGACACTAGATTGCTTATCCCTCATTATCCAGGGTGTCAATCTTGGCTCAGCTCATTTCTGAGAGTCCATTTGTCACATCTGGTGACACCAGGCCGTGCCTTATGTTTGCCTTTTGTTACTGTTTTACTTCCTGTCCTGTGCTTTTATTTTGGTGGCTCTTCCGGTTTTGTTGGTGTTTTCCTGTGGCTGCTTCACTTCTGTCCCCGAGCATTTCCCCTCACCTGTTTTCTGTTTGCAATCAAGACTATTTAAATTGATCTTTTTGCTACCTTCGTTGTCGGGACATTATTCTTTGTTCACGGGTGACCATCGACTATACTTTTTGACGCCAATCTCTAGTACGCACGTACTTTGTGGACGCCATCTGCTCCACATTTCCTGTGAGTGTTTTGCTGGGTTTCAGCAGATTGTTTTGTTTTCTTCAGAGTTCCCTGTTGCTCTCTGTTTGTGTTCTTTTATCAATAAATATCCCTTTTTTTTACTGCACGGTGCCACCTCCTTCATCTCCATTTTAAACATCACTAAAGGTTTTTATGTAGCATTCCCAATTTCAACTTTTTAGTGAATTCTTCTGAAATTTCCACTGTCATGTTACTCTTTATAGTTAATTAATTAGTATATTAAGAAAATATTTACTGGGTCCTGCTGCCAGTTCACTTTTTGTGGTGTCATTTTGTTACCTGTTAAGGAAAGTATTTAATCTTAAATATATGAATAATCCTCCATATTGACAGCCATAGGGATTTATTTATTCAGCAGAGCATTAAAACTTGGATTTGACAAAAAGTAAACACAAATGCTGTCTTCTTCGCTGATAAAACATGATAGCAACATGCATCTGCTAGCTCATGATCGCCCCCACTTCTCAGTGTGGCGAGTTGGAGTACTACAAGAAGCACTCTAATACAGTGCTTAAATCTGTAGTTTTAGTCTTATCAAGGAATAATGAGGTCACACTTATATTAAAACATTAATGCTGAGGTTTCGTCCAGTATTGGACCGGTGATGATGATGATGATAATGAAGAAGATGTATCTGTGCAAGTGAACAATTGGATCCACAAGGGACAACAACCCTTTCCACAGACTACACACACACATCAGAAACATAAATGTTAGAAGCCTACAACAATATATGTGAAGAAGACTTTAGGATTAAAAGTGAAGATGTGAGGTGAAATAAGTACAAATGCAGCAATAAAAACAAGCAACTCCACTCACGATGGCTCTAAAGTTCAGTGAGTGTTGCTAACTTCAGCATTTTTCTTCTTTGTTGATGTTTTGCAGTAGTTAACATCCATGATGTAACAATGCTGCTAATCTACCAGAGTCCACATTTTGTTAACCATTTTATTCATTCATACTTTTAATTGGATAATAACATCAATAAAATACAATGGAAAAAATGTGTGAAAAAAAACAAATGAAAATAATAAGATGTCCTCTCTTCAAAGATGAAAAATAGAATAAAATAGTAGCTACATATATAACATTCAATACATGCACACAACTTATAAAGTAGCTACAGGACAACATATAAGACTAGAAGATGAGAAGCACTACATACAACATCAAATATACATTCTATTAAACATGCTGTGTTTTTAAACTACATTTAGCACAATCACTGTTTAAGTGTTTTTACATCCCTGCAGCTTCCATGACTGTTACACACTTGTGTCTACTGACCTGATACTTATACCTGAACATCTTATCACACACAGTGCAACTAAACGGTTTCTCCAGTGTGTGTTCTCATGTGTGTGGTCATGCGTTCCTTTCTGGAGAAACTCTTCTTACAAACAGAGCAAGTAAAAGGTTTCTCACCTGTGTGTGTTCTAATGTGCAATATAATTTTCTTCTTAGTGTTGAATCGTTTAGCACAAGCTGAACAAGCAAAAGGTTTCTCTCCAGTGTGTGTTCTCATGTGTAAGGTCATTTGTTGCTTCCTGGAGAAACTCTTCTTACAAACAGAGCAAGTAAAAGGTTTCTCACTTGTGTGTGTTCTCATGTGTAATATCATGTCATTCTTATTGTTGAATCTTTTAGTGCAAGCTGAGCAAGCAAAAGGTTTCTCTCCAGTGTGTGTTCTCATGTGTGTGGTCATGTTACCCTTTTGGAAGAAATTCTTCTTACAAACAGAGCAAGTAAAAGGTTTCTCTCCAGTGTGTGTTCTCATGTGTGTGGTCATGTCACCCTTTCTGAAGAAACTCTTCTTACAAACTGAGCAAGCAAAAGGTTTCTCTCCAGTGTGTGTTCTCATGTGTGTGGTCATGCATTCCTTTCTGGAGAAACTCTTCTTACAAACAGAGCAAGTAAAAGGTTTCTCACCTGTGTGTGTTCTCATGTGTAATGTCATGTCATTCTTAGTATTGAATCTTTTAACACAAGCTGAGCAAGCAAAAGGTTTCTCTCCAGTGTGTGTTCTCATGTGTGTGGTCATGATTTTCTTGCTGGAGAAACTCTTCTTACAAACAGAGCAAGTAAATGGTTTCTCACCTGTGTGTGTTCTCATGTGCAATATCATTTCCTTCTTAGTGTTGAACATTTTAGCACAAGCTGAGCAAGCAAAAGGTTTCTCTCCAGTGTGTGTTCTCATGTGTAAGGTCATTTGATGCTTCCTGGAGAAACTCTTCTTACAAACAGAGCAAGTAAAAGGTTTCTCACCTGTGTGTGTTCTCATGTGCAATATAATTTCATGCTTAGTGTTGAATCTTTTAGCACAAGTTGAGCAAGCAAAAGGTTTCTCTCCAGTGTGTGTACTCATGTGTGTGGTCATGCATTCCTTTCTGGAGAAACTCTTCTTACAAACAGAGCAAGTAAAAGGTTTCTCACCTGTGTGTTTTCTCATGTGTAATGTCAAGTCATGCTTAGTGTTGAATCTTTTAGCACAAGCTGAGCAAGCAAAAGGTTTCTCTCCAGTGTGTGTTCTCATGTGTGTGGTCATGATTTGCTTGCTAGAGAAACTCTTCTTACAAACAGAGCAAGTAAAAGGTTTCTCACCTGTGTGTGTTCCCATGTGCAATATAATTTCCTTCTTAGTGTTGAACATTTTAGCACAAGCTGAGAAAGCAAAAGGTTTCTCTCCAGTGTGTGTTCTCATGTGTATGGTCATTTGTTGCTTTCTGGAGAAACTCTTCTTACAAACAGAGCAAGTAAAAGGTTTCTCACTTGTGTGTGTTCTCATGTGTAATATCATGTCATTCTTAGTGTTGAATCTTTTAGTGCAAGCTGAGCAAGCAAAAGGTTTCTCTCCAGTGTGTGTCCTCTTGTGTCTGATCATGTTACTCTTATTGGAGAAACTATTCTTACAAACAGAGCAAGTAAAGGGTTTCTCTCTAGTGTGTGTTCTCATGTGTGTGGTCATGTTTTGCTTTATGGAGAAACTCTTCTTACAAACAGAGCAAGTAAAAGGTTTCTTTCCAGTATGGATTTTCACGTGTCTTGTAAAATTACTTTTCCGTCTAAATGATTTCCCACATTCAGAGCAGTCAAAGTGTTTGTTGTTAGTGTGATGTCTCGTATCACCTTTAGAGTCATTTTTACTCTCCAAAGGTTTTTGGATGTGGTCACTGTGATCAGAAGAGTGTGACATCATGTGGTCCATGTCTGACAGTGGAGCAAAGATGCTGTCTGGTTCTGACTTGATATCTTCACAATGCTCTCCATCAGCTTCTGTGATGTGTTGACTTACAAGCTCCGCCCCTCTGTTCTCCTCACTTTGACTGTGATGAAGCTGTAAGGACTGAGCTTCATCTTCATCATGAAGCTGCTCCTCTTTAATGTGGGAGGGGGCCTGTAGCTCCTTCTGTCCCACACTGGTGTGCCACTCCTCTTCATGACTCCCCGCTGACACCCGCTGGACGTCTGCAGAACAAATGAGGTGTTACTGTATTGAAGTTTGCAGTATTCAAACTATTGACATGTGAGCTAGGCCAAATAGACAGTGATGGGCAAGCTACCTGGACAATGTAGTAAGCTAAGCTACAAGTTACTCTCAATTAAATGGAGCTAAGCTATCCTCAGAGAATTGGAGCACGCTACACTACAAGCTACACTGCAAAAGTAGCTTGCCACATCAAATATATATATATATATATATATATATATATATATATATATATATATATTGGCCCACATGTATAATATCAATGTTTATGTTGTCCATGGAAAGAAGTTAGTAAGAAGCAAAAGAAAAACAACCAACCATGGATGACAAAAGGACTGAAAAATGCTTGTCACAAAAAAAAGACATTATATGGAATATTAATAACACAGACATCTATAGAGGCAGAAAATAAGTATAATAAATATAAAAACAAGCTAATTGGTATACTAGGAACATGTAAGAAGGAATACTACAGACAATTATTAAAGAAGAACAGAAAAATATTAAAGTTCAATGATTTGGTAAAATTGCAAACAGCTAAAATGATGTACAAAGCAAACTATAACCTGCTACCAAAGAATGTACAACAATTCTTCTCAACTAAAGAGGAGAAATATAACCTTAGAGGAAAATGTAATTTAAAACATTTGTATGCACGTACAACACTTAGAACCTTTAGTATATCAGTATGTGGAATTAAATGACGGAATGGATTGAGTAAATAAGTGAAACATTGTACTGATATGATCCACTTTAAGAGGTTGTTCAAATTAAAAGTGCTTACAAAGTACAAAGAAGAAGAATTATGAGAAATACTTTCAACCTTATTGAAATGAAGATATTCTTCATCTCAGTATGTTAATAATGACTGACTTTATTAATTATATATTACAAAACTGTTGTATTACTCATTCACGGATGTCATTTTACTATAAAAAGGTAAGTAAATGATGTATACATTTGTAAACGCTCTGAATTGGGAAAGGGGTAAGATTAAATAAGCTCTGCTTTTTCCTACTCCTATTCGGACATGAATGTAAAGTGAAATGATATGAAAGTGTGTGATGTATTATGCTGTAAGTGTGTTCATGTTCCAAATCAACTCCTACTCAGTGGCCTAGTGGTTAGAGTGTCCGCCCTGAGATCGGTAGGTTGTGAGTTCAAACCCCGGCCGAGTCATACCAAAGACTATAAAAATGGGACCCATTACCTCCCTGCTTGGCACTCAGCATCAAGGGTTGGAATTGGGGGTTAAATCACCAAAATGATTCCCGGGCGCGGCCACCGCTGCTGCCCACTGCTCCCCTCACCTCCCAGGGGGTGATCAAGGGTGATGGGTCAAATGCAGAGAATAATCTCGCCACACCTAGTGTGTGTGTGTGACAATCATTGGTACTTTAACTTTAACTTTAACTTTAACTAAAGAAAGAAAGAAAGAATGTAACTGAGAGTGTACAAATGGACCCAGCTGGAGACACCTTACAACTACCTCTAGGGCTCCCCGCACTCCACTGTATGCATTCATGTATTTCTACCCTTCTTGAGACATGAAGAAGGAAAAGTATCTTCCATATGAGGTGTGCACAAGTGATGACATAAATCATGGTCCCAATAACATTGCATCTAATACTAGAGTATGTGAACATTGCTCCAAAGTCAGGATTTTTTGTTGAATTTAATGTGCATAAAAAATGAACATTGACAGGTGCAAAGGCAGCAATATATGATAAAACAAGACGGCAGCTAAAGAAGGACTTCCCTATTCATCCCCCTCTGGTCAACATATGAAATAACAAGTGTGAGTATGAAATTGAAATGTGCCTCCTTTGGCCAAAATGTATAAAATAAATATGTATATAGAGACATACTGTAATAACTTGAAGTAAATAATGAAGATTAAAAACCAATTACAAACAAAACATTTAAAACAAAACTTATTAAAATTAACTAAAAGCTTAACTTTTTTATATTTGCATAGTATATATGTATATATTAATGTTGTAAATACACATCTTTATATATCTAGAAAGGGTGGTCCTAAAGAGGTAGGCACTGTCACATCTAATAGAGAGCCAAATACTAGAGTCTGTGAACATTGCTCCAAAGTCAAGATTTGTTGTTGATTTAATGTGCATACAAAAGTGAACATTGACAGGTGCAAAGGCAGCAATATATGATAAAACAAGACAGCAGCTAAAGAAGGACTTCCCTATTCATCCCCAAAAAACCTGCCAGGTGAGCAGCTGATTTGACCACTTCTGGTGCTGACGTAAGACAACCTGCGTCACATATGTTTATTTGAATGAAATAAGTTTATTTCCATCATATAATCAACCATCAACCATTCTGTGTGACCAGTTTAACAGTACAGATGATACATATTTAACAATCATACACATTTACACACAAAAAGAAAAGAAAAAGAATGACGGAAAAAGGAATAGGCTGAAGCCAAAGCTTATATTTGGGGGGATTACCCCCAATACTTCTTAGACGGAAACACAAATAATGACAACATGAAGGAAGTAGTTGAAAGCTTCAATAATTACTTTGTAAATATTGGAAGAAAGGATTCCAGACCCAGTTTCAATTGAGGACTATAATGATACCATAGAGCCAAATCCCAACTCCATGTTCCTCAGTAATGTGACACAGGAGGAAATAGTTATAATCCTGTAATCTAAGACTTCAACTGATTGTAATGGAATTGATATGGAAACCATAAAAAAGGTTCTAGAAGAGATCTCAGGACCATTCATGTATATTAGTAACCTATCATTTCAAATACCCAAACTAAATGAAATTAGCTAAAGTTGCACCAATTTATAAGACTGGAGACAAACACCAATTTACAAATTATAGACCTGTTTCTTTACTTCCACAGTTTTCTAAAATCATTGAAAAAGTGTCCAATAACAGATTAGAGAGTTTCACAAACAAACATAGAATACTAGAAGAGAAGCAATATGGATACACAGCTAATATTTCAACTTTGATGGCTTTCATTGAAATGACAGAAGAAATGAGCAATGCAATAGATAGTAAAAAATGTTCAGCAGCAGTGTTGTTGGATCCAACTAAAGCATTTGACACAATTAATCACAATATTTTCATCAAAAAACTAGAAGGATATGGCATCAGAGGGTTGGTCTTAAACTGGATAAGAAGTTATTTAACCAACAGGAATACGTGAAGCTAGGCCAACACACTTCTACAACACTAAATATATCCTGTGGTGTACCTCAGGGATCAATACTAGGACCTCAATTATTCAATCTCTATATAAATGACATTTGTAAAGTTACAAAAGATTTAAAGTTAGTATTATTTGCAGATGATACAACAGTGTTTTGTTCAGGAGAGAACACACAGAAGATAATACAAATAATAACAGAAGAAATGAACACATTAAAAAGATGCTTTGACAATATTTGAATCTCAGTAAAAGTACAATAATGCTATTTGGTAACAGTAGAAGAGAAAGTCAAACACAAACACAAATAGACGGAATAGAAATTGAAAGAGTAAATGAAACCACATGTCTAGGTATAATAATTGATGAATAATCACTTCATATTCTCTACTGCTCACTAGTGTTACATATCTGACTTACTGTGTAGAAATATGGGAAATAACTACAAAAGTACACTTCATTCATTAACTGTGTTACAAAAAAGATCAGTTATAATAATACATCATGTTGGATATAGAGCTTGTATGCATGCATGTGTGATGTATCATGTTGTATGCATGCATGTGTGATGCATCATGTTGTATGCATGCATGTGTGATGTATCATGTTGTATGCATGCATGTGTGATGTATCATGTTGTATGCATGCATGTGTGATGTATCATGTTGTATGCATGCATGTGTGATGTATCATGTTGTATGCATGCATGTGTGATGTATCATGTTGTATGCATACATGTGTGATGTATCATGTTGTATGCATACATGTGTGATGTATCATGTTGTATGCATGCATGTGTGATGTATCATGTTGTATGCATGCATGTGTGATGTATCATGTTGTATGCATGCATGTGTGATGTATCATGTTGTATGCATGCATGTGTGATGTATCATGTTGTATGCATGCATGTGTGATGTATCATGTTGTATGCATGCATGTGTGATGTATCATGTTGTATGCATACATGTGTGATGTATCATGTTGTATGCATGCATGTGTGATGTATCATGTTGTATGCATGCATGTGTGATGTATCATGTTGTATGCATACATGTGTGATGTATCATGTTGTATGCATGCATGTGTGATGTATCATGTTGTATGCATGCATGTGTGATGTATCATGTTGTATGCATACATGTGTGATGTATCATGTTGTATGCATGCATGTGTGATGTATCATGTTGTATGCTTGCATGTTCCAAATAAACTCAACTCAACTAACACTTGGTGGACATTCAAGCCACAAAATGCAAATGGAGTATTGTTGGTGTATTTTGGATGGTTATAGAGGACCTCCCATTGGCTCCATTGCAAGTGGACTTTTATTTACATTTATGAGTTAGAATTAGGGCTGGGTGATATATGGAATATACTGGATATATTGTGGGTTTGTCTCTGTGCGATATAGAAAATGACTATATGGTGATATTGGAGTATACGTTCTCACACAGTTGCTTTTAGCTGCAGGCATTACACTACAGGCTCTTCTCACTCTTTCTTGTCTCTCCTTCTCACAGAGACATAAAACAAGCGCACCTTCTTACATACGTCACATACTGTCACGTGTGCAACGTCATACGCTCTCACAGAGCAGACAGGTAGCGGCATGGTAACGTTAGCTGTGGTGCTAGTGGTAATACGAGAGAAAGAAGGTGCCAATCTGGTAACAAATGAAGGAATAATTCATTCCCAAGACAAACAGCAGGGGGTCCATCGTCTGGCGGTGGTTTGGCTTCAAGCGGGTAGATGGTGAACAAGTATACGGCAAAAGTGTTGCTACAAAAAGTAGCAGCACTGCTAATGTAGCATCATTTGAAAAGTCACCCGCTAGAGAATGAAGAGTGCTTGAAACTCCGCATGTCAACATCTCCGTTTGGTGCCACACCCACAAAATGCCCAAGCAACCATTTCCACATCAACACCGTATGAAACAAATAGTCAACAACAGAAGGAGATAACGTCCGCAGGAACCTACCACATAGTGAAGGACATACACTATTTGATTTCCTATTATGCAGCTCATTTTTATTTGACACATATTGAAATATCTTGTGTGACATCATGCACCAACGTGCACTTTATTTGTTTTAAACTACTGTAGTGGCATTCTGTACAAAAAGTGCACTTTAATTTAGTGTTGTTTTAATATGTGATATGTGACTATGTGACTTGTAAAAATGTAAAAAGAGCTCAGCAGCGCATGCACTTTTTGCGTCGGACGAAAAGAGCACCCCCCCATTCTCAGCACATTCTACAGAGGCACTATAGAGAGCCTGCTGACCAACAGCATCTCTGTCTGGACTGGAGCCTGCAATGCCACAGACTGGAAGTCTCTCCAGAGAGTGGTGAGGACGGCGGAAAAGATCATCAGGACTCCTCTTCCTCCTATTCAGGAGATCGCAAAAAGCCGCTGCCTGACCAGGGCTCAGAAAATCTGCAAAGACTCCTCCCACCCCCACCAAGGACTGTTTTCACTGCTGGACTCTAGAAAGAGGTTCCGCAGCCTCCGAAGCAGAACCTCCAGGTTCTGAAACAGCTTCTTCCATCAGGCCGTAAGACTCTTGAACGCATCATAATTAAATTATCCCCTTAACATAAGTCCACTCCCCGTGGACGGATGTGAAAAAGTGCAATATGTTTATCTGTACAGTAATCTATTTATTTATTTATATATGCACCGTATTGCTTTTTTATCCTGCACTACCATGAGCTTATGTAACGAAATTTCGTTCTTATCTGTGCTGTAAAGTTCACATTTGAATGACAATAAAAAGGAAGTCTAAGTCTAAGTCCACGTCTAAATATGTCATCTTAGTGACATCATGCACAAAAGTGCACTAATAGCTTGTTTTAAAATGTCTCTGACAATCTTGCACTTTCTGTTTTGAAATGACATGAATGTTTGTGCCACTGCTTAATAACTCTTTAATAAGTACACTTTTGCTAAATTGACTTAGTTGTGATTTCCCTCTCTGTATGAAAGTTTAAAAGTAGCATATATTAATGCAGTATGAAGAAGAATGTTTTAATGTAGACACATAGAATCATCATACTGCTGTCATTATATGCATCAAGTGTTCATTCAAGGCTAAGGCAAAATATCCACATATATATGGTGTATCGTGACATGGCCTAAACATATCCACATATATATGGTGTATCGTGACATGGACTAAACATATCCACATATATATGGTGTATCATGACATGGACTAAACATATCCACATATATATGGTGTATCGTGACGTGGACTAAACATATCCACATATATATGGTGTATGGTGACATGGCCTAAACATATCCACATATACAGGTAAAAGCCAGTAAATTAGAATATTTTGAAAAACTTGATTTATTTCAGTAATTGCATTCAAAAGGTGTAACTTGTACATTATATTTATTCATTGCACACAGACTGATGCATTCAAATGTTTATTTCATTTAATTTTGATGATTTGAAGTGGCAACAAATGAAAATCCAAAATTCCGTGTGTCACAAAATTAGAATATTACTTAAGGCTAATACAAAAAAGGGATTTTTAGAAATGTTGGCCAACTGAAAAGTATGAAAATGAAAAATATGAGCATGTACAATACTCAATACTTGGTTGGAGCTCCTTTTGCCTCAATTACTGCGTTAATGCGGCGTGGCATGGAGTCGATGAGTTTCTGGCACTGCTCAGGTGTTATGAGAGCCCAGGTTGCTCTGATAGTGGCCTTCAACTCTTCTGCGTTTTTTGGGTCTGGCATTCTGCATCTTCCTTTTCACAATACCCCACAGATTTTCTATGGGGCTAAGGTCAGGGGAGTTGGCAGGCCAATTTAGAACAGAAATACCATGGTCCGTAAACCAGGCACGGGTAGATTTTGCGCTGTGTGCAGGCGCCAAGTCCTGTTGGAACTTGAAATCTCCATCTCCATAGAGCAGGTCAGCAGCAGGAAGCATGAAGTGCTCTAAAACTTGCTGGTAGACGGCTGCGTTGACCCTGGATCTCAGGAAACAGAGTGGACCGACACCAGCAGATGACATGGCACCCCAAACCATCACTGATGGTGGAAACTTTACACTAGACTTCAGGCAACGTGGATCCTGTGCCTCTCCTGTCTTCCTCCAGACTCTGGGTCCTCGATTTCCAAAGGAAATGCAAAATTTGCATGGTTGGGTGATGGTTTGGGGTGCCATGTCATCTGCTGGTGTCGGTCCACTCTGTTTCCTGAGATCCAGGGTCAACGCAGCCGTCTACCAGCAAGTTTTAGAGCACTTCATGCTTCCTGCTGCTGACCTGCTCTATGGAGATGGAGATTTCAAGTTCCAACAGGACTTGGCGCCTGCACACAGCGCAAAATCTACCCGTGCCTGGTTTACGGACCATGGTATTTCTGTTCTAAATTGGCCCGCCAACTCCCCTGACCTTAGCCCCATAGAAAATCTGTGGGGTATTGTGAAAAGGAAGATGCAGAATGCCAGACCCAAAAACGCAGAAGAGTTGAAGGCCACTATCAGAGCAACCTGGGCTCTCATAACACCTGAGCAGTGCCAGAAACTCATCGACTCCATGCCACGCCGCATTAACGCAGTAATTGAGACAAAAGGAGCTCCAACCAAGTATTGAGTATTGTACATGCTCATATTTTTCATTTTCATACTTTTCAGTTGGCCAACATTTCTAAAAATCCCTTTTTTGTATTAGCCTTAAGTAATATTCTAATTTTGTGACACACGGAATTTTGGATTTTCATTTGTTGCCACTTCAAATCATCAAAATTAAATGAAATAAACATTTGAATGCATCAGTCTGTGTGCAATGAATAAATATAATGTACAAGTTACACCTTTTGAATGCAATTACTGAAATAAATCAAGTTTTTCAAAATATTCTAATTTACTGGCTTTTACCTGTATATGGTGTATCGTGACATGGCCTAAACACATCCACATATATATGGTGTATGGTGACATGGCCTAAACATATCCACATATATATGGTGCATCGTGACATGGCCTAAACATATCCACATATATATGGTGTATGGTGACATGGCCTAAACATATCCACATATATATGGTGTATAGTGACATGGCCTAAACATATCCACATATATATGGTGTATTGTGACATGGACTAAACATATCCACATATATATGGTGTATAGTGACATGGCCTAAACATATCCACATATATACGGTGTATCGTGACATGGACTAAACATATCCACATATATATGGTGTATAGTGACATGGCCTAAACATATCCACATATATATGGTGTATTGTGACATGGACTAAACATATCCACATATATATGGTGCATCGTGACATGGCCTAAACACATCCACATATATATGGTGTATCGTGACATGGCCTAAACATATCCACATATATATGGTGTATCGTGACATGGACTAAACATATCCACATATATATGGTGTATCGTGACATGGACTAAACATATCCACATATATATGGTGTATGGTGACATGGCCTAAACATGTCCACATATATATGGTGTATCGTGACATGGACTAAACATATCCACATATATATGGTGTATCGTGACATGGCCTAAACATATCCACATATATATGGTGTATCGTGACATGGCCTAAACACATCCACATATATATGGTGTATCGTGACATGGCCTAAACATATCCACATATACATGGTGTATCGTGACATGGCCTAAACACATCCACATATATATGGTGCATCGTGACATGGCTAAACATATCCACATATATATGGTGTATCGTGACATGGACTAAACATATCCACATATATATGGTGTATTGTGACATGGACTAAACATATCCACATATATATGGTGTATCGTGACATGGACTAAACATATCCACATATATATGGTGTATCGTGACATGGACTAAACATATCCACATATATATGGTGTATCGTGACATGGCCTAAACACATCCACATATATATGGTGTATCGTGACATGGCCTAAACATATCCACATATATATGGTGTATTGTGACATGGACTAAACATATCCACATATATATGGTGTATGGTGACATGGCCTAAACATGTCCACATATATATGGTGTATCGTGACATGGACTAAACATATCCACATATATATGGTGTATCGTGACATGACCTAAACATATCCACATATATATGGTGTATCGTGACATGGCCTAAACATATCCACATATATATGGTGTATCGTGACATGACCTAAACATATCCACATATATATGGTATATCGTGACATGGCCTAAACACATCCACATATATATGGTGTATCGTGACATGGCCTAAACATATCCACATATATATGGTGTATCGTGACATGGACTAAACATATCCACATATATATGGTGTATCGTGACATGGCCTAAACATATCCACATACCGTATTTTCCGCACTATAAGGCGCACCTAAAAACCACAAATTTTCTCAAAAGCTGACAGTGCGCCTTATAACCCGGTGCGCTTTATATATGGATTAATATTAAGATTCATTTTCATAAAGTTTCGGTCTCGCAACTTCGGTAAACAGCCGCCATCTTTTTTCCCGGTAGAACAGGAAGCGCTTCTTCTTCTACGCAAGCAACCGCCAAGGTAAGCACCCGCCCCCATAGAACAGGAAGCGCTTCTTCTTCTACTGTAAGCAACCACCCGCCCGCGTAGAAGAAGAAAAAGCGCGCGGATATTACCGTACGTTTCATTTCCTTTGTGTGTTTACATCTGTAAAGACCACAAAATGGCTCCTACTAAGCGACAGGGATCCGGTTCATGAAAAGACGCAATCTCTCCATCCGCACACGGATTACTATTTCACAGCAACTGATATTCCTGTGAACCGCACTGTGGATACAAAGGGAGCACGTACGGTGAATATTCGCACCACAGGGAATGAGAAGTCATCCTTCACTGTGGTTCTAGCTTGCCATGCTAATGGCCAGAAACTTCCACCCATGGTGATATTCAAAAGGAAGACCTTGCCAAAAGAGACCTTTCCAGCCGGCGTCATCATAAAAGCTAACTCGAAGGGATGGATGAAGAAAAGATGAGCGAGTGGTTAAGGTAAGTTTAAGTTTACGCGAAGAGGCCGGGTGGCTTTTTTCACGCTGCTCCGTCCATGTTGATATACGATTCCATGCGCGCCCACATCACGCTGGTTTTAATATATTATTAAAGTTTGACTGACCTATCTGACTGTTTTCTTTGACATTCCTTTAGCGCAGTTAGATGCGGCTTACAACACGGGGCGGCTTATAGGTGGACAAAGTTTTGAAATATGCCGTTCATTGAAGGCGCGGCTTATAACCCAGGGCGCCTTATGGTGCGGAAAATACGGTATATATGGTGTATCGTGACATGGACTAAACATATCCACATATATATGGTGTATCGTGACATGGCCTAAACATATCCACATATATATGGTGTATCGTGACATGGACTAAACATATCCACATATACAAACCCCGTTTCCATATGAGTTGGGAAATTGTGTTAGATGTAAATATAAACGGAATACAATGATTTGCAAATCATTTTCAACCCATATTCAATTGAATGCACTACAAAGATAACATATTTGATGTTCAAACTAATAACTTTATTTTTTTTTTGCAAACAATAATAAACTTAGAAGTTCATGGCTGCAACACATGCCAAATTAGTTGGGAAAGGGCATGTTCACCACTGTGTTACATCACCTTTTCTTTTAACAACACTCAAACGATTGGGAACTGAGGAAACTAATTGTTGAAGCTTTGAAAGTGGAATTATTTCCCATTCTTGTTTTATGTAGAGCTTCAGTCGTTCAACAGTCCGGGGTCTCCGCTGTCGTATCTTACGCTTCTTAATGCGCCACACATTTTCGATTGCAGACAGGTCTGGACTGCAGGCGGACCAGGAAATTACCCACACTCTTTTTTTTTTACGAAACCACGCTGTTGTAACACGTGCTGAATGTGGCTTGGCATTGTCTTGCTGAAATAAGCAGGGGCGTCTATGAAAAAGACGGCGCTTAGATGGCAGCATATGTTGTTCCAAAACCTGTATGTACCTTTCAGCATTAATGGTGCCTTCACATATGTGTAATTTACCCATGCCTTGGGCACTAATACACCCCCATACCATCACAGATGCTGGCTTTTGAACTTTGTGTCGATAACAGTCTGAATGGTTCGCTTCCCCTTTGGTCCGGATGACACGATGTCGAATATTTCAGAAAACAATTTCAAATGTGGACTCGTCAGACCACAGAACACTTTTCCACTTTGCATCAGTCCATCTTAGATAATCTCGGGCCCAGAGAAGCCGGCGGCGTTTCTGGATGTTGTTGATAAATAAGGGAATAGGCCTTTATTTATAAAAAAGGGACGGCGTGGCGCAGTGGAAGAGTGGCCGTGCGCGACCCGAGGGTCCCTGGTTCAATCCCCACCTAGTACCAACCTCGTCATGTCCGTTGTGTCCTGAGCAAGACACTTCACCCTTGCTCCTGATGGGTGCTGGTTAGCGCCTTGCATGGCAGCTCCCTCCATCAGTGTGTGAATGTGTGTGTGAATGGGTAAATGTGGAAGTAGTGTCAAAGCGCTTTGAGTACCGTATTTTCCGCACCATTAGCCGCACCTAAAAACCACAAATTTACTCAAAAGCTGACAGTGCGGCTTTTAACCCGGTGCGCTTTATATATGGATTAATATTAAGATTCATTTTCATAAAGTTTCGATCTCGCAACTTAGGTAAACAGCCGCCATCTTTTTTCCCGGTAGAACAGGAAGCGCTTCTTCTTCTACGCAAGCAACCGCCAAGGTAAGCACCCGCCCCCATAGAACAGGAAGCGCTTCTTCTTCTACTGTAAGCTACCACCCGCCCCCCGAAGAAGAAGAAGCGCGCGGATTTTCGTTTCATTTCCTTTGTGTGTTTACATCTGTAAAGACCAGACTACAAAATGGCTCCTACTAAGCGACACGCGTATAACGCAGAATTTAAACTTAAGGCAATAAGTCATGCCGAAGAACACGGAAATAGAGCAGCAGCAAGAGAATATAACATAAATGAATCAATGGTGCGTAGGTGGAGGAAGCAAGAAGATGACCTGCGCCAGGTAAAGAAGACAAAACAGAGTTTCCGAGGGAACAAAGCAAGATGGCAACTGTTGGAGGACAAACTCGAACAGTGGGTTGTTGAGCAGAGAGCAGCAAGCAGAAGTGTCAGCACCATCACTATTCGAATGAAGGCAACAACGCTAGCAAGCGAACTTCACCTGGATGATTTTAAAGGTGGTGCTTCTTGGTGTTTCCGGTTCATGAAAAGACGCAATCTCTCCATCCGCACACGGACCACTATTTCACAGCAACTGCCTAACGACTTTAAAGAAAAGCTGGCTACTTTCCGTGCATATTGTAAAAACAAGATAGCTGAAAAAAAGATCCGGCCAGAGCACATTATCAACATGGACGAGGTTCCACTGACTTTTGATATTCCTGTGAACCGCACTGTTGATATAACGGGAGCACGTACGGTGAATATTCGCACCACAGGGAATGAGAAGTCATCCTTCACTGTGGTTCTAGCTTGCCATGCTAATGGCCAGAAACTTCCTCCCATGGTGATATTCAAAAGGAAGACCTTGCCAAAAGAGACCTTTCCAGCCGGCGTCATCATAAAAGCTAACTCGAAGGGATGGATGGATGAAGAAAAGATGAGCGAGTGGTTAAGGGAAGTTTACGCGAAGAGGCCGGGTGGCTTTTTTCACACAGCTCCGTCCATGTTGATATACGACTCTATGCGCGCCCACATCACAGATGGTGTCAAAAAACAAGTGAAGCACACAAATACAACACTCGCCGTCATTCCGGGTGGATTAACCAAAGAACTCCAACCGCTGGATATTGGTGTCAACAGGGCATTCAAATCACGACTGCGAACGGCGTGGGAACAATGGATGACCGAAGGCGAACACACCTTCACTAAGACAGGCAGACAGCGCCGGACGACATACGCCAACATTTGCCAGTGGATCGTAAATGCCTGGGCAGATATTTCGGTCACAACTGTGGTCCGAGCTTTCCGGAAGGCAGGATTCACAGAACTACTGGACAACAACAGCGACACTGACTCCGATGACTTCGACGAGACGGAACCGGCCATTTTGGATCCCACACTTGCCCAACTTTTCAATTCGGACACCGAAGACGAAGAATTCGAAGGATTTACGAATGAAGAATAACTTCAGAAAGTGAGCGCTATGTTTATTTTGTGTGTTGTGACATTAACGTTCGAGCAACATTATGTTGCTATTGCTCTACACTATTTTGAATTTTACTATGTTTGTGATTGCACATTTGCGTACATTTTGGGACAGAGTTGTTAGAACGCTGGTTTTCAATATATTATTAAAGTTTGACTGACCTATCTGACTGTTTTTTTGACATTCCCTTTAGCGCAGCGTAGGCGCGGCTTATAGTCCGGGGCGGCTTATTGGTGGACAAAGTTATGAAATATGCCATTCATTGAAGGTGCGGCTAATAATCCGGTGCGCCTTATAGTGCGGAAAATACGGTACCTTGAAGGTAGAAAAGCGCTATACAAGTACAACCCATTTATCATTTATTATCATAAATGGCTTTCGCTTTGCATAGGAGAGTTTTAACTTGCACTTACAGATGTAGCGACCAACTGTATTTAGTGACAGTGGTTTTCTGAAGTGTTCCTGAACCTATATGGTGATATCCTTTAGAGATTGATGTCGCTTGTTGATCCAGTTCCGTCTGAGGGATCGAAGGTCACGGTCATTCAATGTTGGTTTCCGGCCATGTCGCTTACGTGGAGTGATTTCTCCAGATTCTCTGAACCTTTTGATGATATTATGGACCGTAGATGTTGAAATCCCTAAATTTCTTGCAATTGCACTTTGAGAAACGTTGTTATTAAACTGTTTGACTATTTGCTCACGCAGTTGTGGACAAAAGGGTGTACCTCGCCCCATCCTTTCTTGTGAAAGACTGAGCATTTTTTGGGAAGCTGTTTTTATACCCAATCATGGCACCCACCTGTTCCCAATTAGCCTGCAAACCTGTGGGATATTCCAAATAAGTGTTTGATGAGCATTCCTCAACTTTATCAGTATTTATTGCCACCTTTCCCAACTTCTTTGTCACGTGTTGCTGGCATCAAATTCTAAAGTTAATGATTATTTGCAAAAAAAAAAAAATGTTTATCAGTTTGAACATCAAATATGTTGTCTTTGTAGCATATTCAACTGAATATGGGTTGAAAATCATTTGCAAATCATTGTATTCCATTTATATTTACATCTAACACAATTTCCCAACTCATATGGAAACAGGGTTTGTATATGGTGTATCGTGACATGGCCTAAACATATCCACATATATATGGTGTATCGTGACATGGCTTAAACATATTCACATATATATGGTGTATCGTGACATGGCCTAAACTTATCCACATATATATGGTGTATGGTGACATGGACTAAACATATCCACATATATATGGTGTATCGTGACATGGACTAAACATATCCACATATATATGGTGTATCGATACATGGCCTAAACATATCCACATATATATGGTGTATCGTGACATGGCCTAAACATATCCACATATTAATAAAAAGCCATATCGCCCAGCCCTAGTTAGAATGTGATTTTTTTTTTTTTTTTTAAATATATCCACCGTTGTGTCTTTTATAATGATTGTGAACGATAGAAAAAAATTCCCCAAAAAAGTGCAGTTCCCCTCTAAATTCCAAGGATTAGATTTAAGACTTGAAGTGTATGAGCATGAAGTGATGAAGCCTTCTTGGATAAATCTTCTAAGACAAAGTGAACAGTCCAGTTGTGATGGATTGAATGCCCTGAGAATAAAATGATATGTGCTTACTTGGACTGTGATGAAGCTGTGAGGACTCAGGTGCTTTGTCTTCATGCTCTTCAGTCTTCACAGAGACAACAGTCAGTGGAAACTTGCTGACATCATCCTCCTCCTGCCCTACAACACACTCTCCCTCCTCTTCCTCTTTCATGAGTGGATCCTCCTCTTCCTCTTTCATGTGGGTGGGCTGTGGATCCTCCTCTTCCTCTTTCATGTGAGGGGGCTGCTGGATGTCTGTTGGGTAAATGTAAATAAGATAAAGAGAGAAGATAAATAGTTTTGGACTGACACTGTTAACACAATGACATATTTGTGTTCTTCCGTGTGTTGGGTTAAAAGTGTGTAGCAAAACAACTAATAAAAACACGGGAAATACCTCCTTTTTTCCTAAAATCAATTCAAAAGTGGCACAGTGAGTACCAAAACAGACTTGGAAATAGGATAAGGGGCAATTTGAAAAGTTTTTACAACTACGAGGCAGCACTGATTGAGGCATTTTGAACTTCACTGATGTAAAAAGTGTAAATATTTTATTCTGTATACGGTCCATTACACCTACTCTTTAGCTCTAAACTTAACCATAATCTTTTAATTACAAAGTCATTACCATAACGTCAATATCATGGAAATAAAAACAAAAGAATTCCAAAATCACTTAAAAAAAACATTCATGGTATGTTTTTGTCATCATGCAGAATACTTTTTTGTGGTCATTTTGTTGGCTGGACCAAAATAAACTTTGACCAAAAACATGTTTTACTTTTGAGAGATTGATTGAGACTTGTATTAGTAGATTGCACAGTACAGTATATATTCCGTACAATTGACCACTAAATGGTAACCGTTTAAGTTTTTCAACTTGTTTAAGTCGGGGTCCACTTAAATCAATTCATGGTAGTATGTGGTGTTTTATGGAGTATCTCCTTCAAAAATTCCTCTTTAGGAATTGGAAACCATCTACAACACGCTGAAGGAAAGTCAGTCACCTTTATGTTCTTTTAATAAATCAAGTGTTGACTACTTTGGCTATTGAAAATAAATGTTTACATTCCCTTATTGTTACATGTAAGTCACAATCAGGAAGTGAAATGATAACTAATTATATGTGATTACCTTATAAAATGTTTTGGTGAGTGTGTGAGTTTTGTGTAAACATGTTGATATAGGTTTACATCTTCTTGGGGACTGGAACACAGATATGTCCCGAAAGGATGCACCCATTTTTAAAACCTTCACTAAGCTGTGCCACCAACATTGTCTCACTTAGCTCATTAAGCAAACTACCAGGGTGAGTAAGTCCTTTTAAACCTTCATAAACCTTGTTGTTACTTCTGACCAGTCTAAGATCACCACAAGTGGAACTACTGTATGTGGCTTAAGTGATCATTCCGAGGCTGACGACCACAAAACAAGCGAAGTTACAATCCTTAAGACCTAGACTAGCAAGGCTTTCAATGACAAACTGGCACATTAAGACTCGCCTGGTACTTGCAAGTACACAGGTTTATGGGTCAATTCCTAACCTCAGAAAAGTAAATAACTTCCCAGTCAAAGTGGGTGACAATATTATAACAAACAAAAATGAGATTACCAATTTTGGCTGCATCACAGAGACTAATCTCTCCAGTGAAAAAATGACTACTAAGGTAGTCAAAGAATCAACCGACAAATTATGTTCTTACATAGTAATACTACTATTACGGGTAGTATTGCACTTAAGACTCTAACACAAGCGCTCATTTAACATCACTTTGAGTACAGAGTTCATATTTAGTACCGTGACGCCTTAAAAGCTCTGAAAAACAAACTCCAGACAGTCCAAAAAAAAATGATTGGGCTTCTACTCAACCGTCCATCTCACCTTTCCTTAACGTGGGGAGGCTCTTGGTAGGTGACAGAGTACATCTTCTTGCAGTTGGTCTGGTGTACAAGATACACCAAACCACTAACATACCCATGTACCTGTCTAGATACTTCAAAATATATTCACCATTACAACACCAGAGGTAGTTGTACAAGTCATATTGAACCCAGATCTCACTCCAAAACATGTTCCAATTAGTTTGCCTGCTATACCACCAACATGTGGAACTCCCTATCAATAGCCATAAAGGAGTGTAAATCCCTTACTTACTTCAAAGTTGCTCTGAAAAGACATTACAGGTTGCGGCTACTCGTAACTGGGAATTTACAAATCCTTTTGCTTTTATTTTATTTTCATTGACTTTCGTGCAGTATTTTTGTCTACTTTCTACATAGTACTGTGTTCTGTGAGAGTTTAAAAAAAATATTTCAACTGAAACCATCTCAGGCTTTTTTGTAGCAGTGAATGTGTACCGTCATGAAAGTGTAGCCTTTCCTATGCAAACTTCTCATAACTCCTTCAATCAATCAATCAATCACACATTGTTACAAACCGAGAGGAACATCAACTGTCTCGTTTACTTCTTTTCACTTAAAAGGGAACCACACTTTTTAAATGTATTTTGCCTATCAAGAACACACATTTTTTCTTTGTTATGCATTTTAAATAGTAAATAAATACGATCAAAAGTCTGCTTACAATAGAGGATATTAGAGTTGCACTATTCTGCCTATAAAGAACTTAAAAACATCCAAACACCTCCATTAAGGTTTTATGTACCGTATTTTCCGCACTATAAGGCGCACCGGATTATTAGCCGCACCTTCTATGAATTACATATTTCATAATTTTGTCCACCAATAAGCCGCCCCGGACTATAAGCCGCGCCTACGCTGCGCTAAAGTGAATGTCAAAAAAACGCTGCGCTAAAGTGAATGTCAAAAAAACAGTCAGATAGTTCAGTCAAACTTTAATAATATATTGAAAACCAGCGTTCTAACAACTCTGTCCCAAAATGTACGCAAATGTGCAATCACAAACATAGTAAAATTCAAAATGGTGTAGAGCAATAGTAACATAATGTTGCTCGAACGTTAATGTCACAACACACAAAATAAACATAGCGCTCACCTTCTGAAGTTATTCTTCATTCGTAAATCCTTCGAATTCTTCGTCTTCGGTGTCCGAATTGAAAAGTTGCGCAAGCGTGGTATCCAAAATGGCCGGTTCCGTCTCGTCGAAGTCATCGGGAGTCAGTGTCGCTGTTGTTCTGTGAATCCTGCCTTCCGGAAAGCTCGGACCACAGTTGTGACCGAAATATCTGCCCAGGCATTTACGATCCACTGGCAAATGTTGGCGTATGTCGTCCGGCGCTGTCTGCCCGTCTTAGTGAAGGTGTGTTCGCCTTCGGAGCTGTGTGAAAAAAGCCACCCGGCCTCTTCGCGTAAACTTCCCTTAACCACTCGCTCATCTTTTCTTCATCCATCCATCCCTTCGAGTTAGCTTTTATGATGACGCCGGCTGGAAAGGTCTCTTTTGGCAAGGTCTTCCTTTTGAATATCACCATGGGTGGAAGTTAGCATGGCAAGCTAGAACCACAGTGAAGGATGACTTCTCATTCCCTGTGGTGCGAATATTCACCGTACGTGCTCCCGTTCCACAGTGCGGTTCACAGGAATATCAGTTGCTGTGAAATACGGTAGTAATCCGTGTGCGGATGGAGAGATTGCGTCTTTTTATGAACCGGATCGCTTAGTAGGAGCCATTTTGTGGTCTTTACAGATGTAAACAGGAAATGAAACGTACGGTGATATCCGCGCGTTTTTTCTTCTTCTTCCGGGGGCGGGCGGTAGCTTACAGTAGAAGAAGAAGCGCTTCCTGTTCTATGGGGGCGGGTGCTTACCTTGGCGGTTGCTTGCGTAGAAGAAGAAGCGCTTCCTGTTCTACCGGGAAAAAAGATGGCGGCTGTTTACCGAAGTTGCGAGATCGAAACTTTATGAAAATGAATCGTAATAAAGCGCACCGGGTTATAAGGCGCACTGTTAGCTTTTGAGAAAATTTGTGGTTTTTAGGTGCGCCTTATAGTGCGGAAAATACGGTACATGCAGTAGGTATATATGACATTTAGTAACAGGGGCATTTTTTTAAAAGATGTAATATTTACACATTTTTGCTCATTAGCGCAATAATTTTAAAAACGCATCACAACGTTCGCTTTTTTTTATTTAACATCACTGAATATTACACACTGCAGACTTCCTGAGAGCCAACAAACATAATAAAACATCACTTACTGTACAAGGTCTGCTGTCACTATGACGCAGACTGATAGAATCTAGTTATATTACCGTTTAGATGAAGAATTACTCATAATCCTCGAACGGAAAAGGGGGGTGACGTCAAGCGTCTTTTTAGGTCGTTCGGGTCTAAATTGGCTGACAAACGATACCAACTTGTCAGAGTACGACCTCATCCTTTTTACTATCCAGGTGAGAGGCACGATTCATGATCTGGAATAATCTTTCACCAGTACCGAGGTGAGGAAGGAGCTCACCAGCCGCTGATGTCAACATAAACACACAAGCTATAAATAGTTTGTCTGCGTTAGCACTTATAATAACAATATCACTAATACTTGCTTGCTATTCAAGCCACAAAATGCAAATGGAGTATTGTTGGCACTTTTTGGATGGTTATAGAGAACCTCCCATTGGCTTCATTGCAAGTGGACATTTATTTACATTTATGAGTTAGAATGTGATTTTGAAACAATATATATCCATCGTCATGTCTTTTATAATGATTGTGAACGATAGAAAAAATCCCCCCAAAAAGTGCAGTTCCCCTCTAAATTCCAATGATTAGATTTAAGACTTGAAGTGTATGAGCATGAAGTGATGAAGCCTACTTGGATGAGTCTTCTAAGACAAAGTGAACAGTCCAGTTGTGATGGATTGAATGCCCTGAGAATAAAATGATATGTGCTTACTTGGACTGTGATGAAGCTGTGAGGACTCAGGTGCTTTGTCTTCATGCTCTTCAGTCTTCACAGAGACAACAGTCAGTGGAAACTTGCTGACATCATCCTCCTCCTGCCCTACAGGACACTCTCCCTCCTCTTCCTCTTTCATGTGTGGATCCTCCTCTTCCTCTTTCATGTGGGGATCCTCCTCTTCCTCTTTCATGTGTGGATCCTCCTCTTCCTCTTTCATGTAGGTGGGCTGTGGATCCTCCTCTTCCTCTTTAATGTGCGTGGGCTGTGGATCATCTTCTTCCTCTTTCATGTGGGTGGGCTGTGGATCCTCTTCTTCCTCTTTCATGTGGGTGGGCTGTGGATCCTCCTCTTCCTCTTTCATGTGGGTGGGCTGTGGATCCGCCTCTTCCTCTTTAATTTGGGTGGTCTGTGGATCCTCCTCTTCCTCTATAATGTGGGGGGGCTGCTGGACATCTGTTGGGTACATAAGTAAATAAGATACAGAGAGAATAGAAATAGTTTTGGACTGACACTGTTAACACAATTACATTATTTGTGTTCTTTTGTGTGTTGTGTTAAAAGTGTGTAGCTAAACAACCAATAAAAACAGGAAATACCACCTTTTGTCCTAAAATGTATTAACAAGTGGTACAGTGGGTACAAAAACAGACTTGGACATTTAATGGGGGTCAATTTGAAAAGTTTTATAAGTACGAGGCAGCATTGATTGAGGCATTCTTAACTTTACACTCACTGATGTAAAGTGTGTAAATATTGAGATTGTCAAATGATAAATGATAAATGGGTTATACTTGTACAGCGCTTTTCTACCTTCAAGGTACTCAAAGCGCTTTGACAGTATTTCCACATTCACACACACACATTCACACACTGATGGCGGGAGCTGCCATGCAAGGCAGCTAACCAGCAGCGATCAGGAGCAAGGGGTGAAGTGTCTTGCCCAAGGACACAACGGACGTGACTAGGATGGTAGAAGGTGGGGATTGAACCCCAGTAACCAGCAACCCTCCGATTGCTGGCACGGCCACTCTACCAACTTCGCCACGCCGTCATTACCATAACTTAAATATCATGGAAATAAAACAAATCTAATTCCAAAATCACTTAAAAAAACATTCATGGTATGTTTTTGTTATCATGCAGAATACTTTTGGGTGGCCATTTTGTTGGCTGGGCCAAAAGGAACTTTTAACAAAAACATGTTTTACTATGTGCTGTTTTATGGAGTATCTCCATCAACAATTCCTCTTTAGGAATTGGAGAAAATCTACAACACGCTGAAGGAAAGTCAGTCACCTTTATGTTCTTTATGTTCTTTTAATAAATCAAGTGTTGACTACTTTGGCTATTGAAAATAAATGTTTACTTTCACTTATTGTTGCATGTAAGTCAGAATCAGGAAGTGAAATGATAACTAATTAGATCTGATTACAGTGTAAAATGTATTTGGTGAGTGTGTGAGTTTTGTGTACGGTAAACATGTTGATACAGGTTTACATCTTCTTGGGGACTGGAACACAGATATGTCCTGAAAGGATGCACCCATTTTTAAAACCTTCACTAAGCTGTGCCATCAACATTGTCTCACTTAGCTCATTAAGCAAACTACCAGGGTGAGTGAGTCCTTTTAAACCTTCATAGTCCTCGTTGTTACTTCTGACCAGTCTAAGATCAGCACAAGTGGAACTACTGTATGCAGCTTAAGTGATCATTCAATGATTTTCTGTACCCATAAAGAACATAGAACTGAGGCTGACGACCACAAAACAAGCGAAGCTACAATCCTCAAGACCTAGACTAGCAAGGCTTTCAATGACAAACTGGCAAATTAAGACTCGCCTGGTACTTGCAAGTACACATGTTTTAGGGTCAATTCCTAACCTCAGAAAAGTAGATAACTTCACAGTCAAAGTGGGTGACAATATTATAACAAACAACAATGAGATTACCTATCTTGGCTGCATCGTAAAGACTAATCTCTCCAGTGAAAAAATGACTACTAAGGTAGTCAAAGAATCAACCGACAAATTCTGTTCTTACTAGTGTTGTCCCAATACCAATATTTTGGTACCGGGACCTGTACCAAAATGTATTTCAATACTTTTCCGAACTTTTTGATACTATTCTAAATAGAAAGGACCACAAAAAAGTGCATTATTGGCTTTATTTTAACAAAAAATCTTAGGGTACATTAAACATATGTTTATTATTGCAATTTAGTCCTTAAATAAAATAGTGAACGGACTAGACAACTTGTCTTTTATTAGGAAGTTAACAAACAAAAGCTCCCAGTTTAGTCTTCTGACATATGCAGTAACATATTGTGTCATTTATATTATATTATTTTGTCAATATTATTAAATGGTAAATGGTAAATGGTAAATGGGTTGTACTTAAACCCCCACTGGGGTGAGTTTTTCCTTGCCCTTATGTGGGCAGCGGCGATGACCAAGAAGAACGCAGAGTTGGAATATAATTACAACATTTTATGTACATATTTATATACAGATTTGAACAATTAGTGATTCACTGAAATATATTTATTAATTGTGGTTCTTACAAAAAATATATCTTATAAAATATAAAAGCTAAAATGTCTCTTAAAGCTCTGCCCCTTTAATTAGTGAATACTAAATAATTTAACTTTAGCCTACTACTACAACCATATTATTTACCAGCAACATGAAGTGAAACAGAGGCAGAGGTGTCCTGCCACAGTCAGTCAACCTCCTCCTCCTCCTCCTGCTGAACAGGTCGCACCTGTGGTCCGGACTGTAGGCCTACCTCCTCTCCAAGTCCAGCCCTTTTCGGCCGTTGAAAATATTTTTCTATACTCATCTGTGTGAAGGAGTGAACATCCAACATTAGAATTTATTACTAACGAGCAGAAGCGCTCTATGTACAGTGCCGTCTAACCAGCAGCTCAACACATGCAGGGTTCAACGTTAAGGTTTTTTTCTACTTGCCCGACTTCTCAAATCTACTTGCCCCAATATTTTTACTTGTCCTGCCTAGGTTTTTTTCTGGCTGTGTAGTGCTCATGGCTTATATCTTACTAGAATCCTTCCCGTTGACTATTTACAACACTACACAGTATTTATTATTATTATTATTATCTATAATTACATTTAAATGGCATTGCATACATGTCAAATTAAATGCTATTTCACATTATTTGACCAGTAGCAGTTACACCCATCTGAACAGGTCATCCACCTGTTTAAAGCCCAATCACAGTTGAAATCTTGAAATGAAGGGCCTTTAATAAAACATTAACCTGGACAACATTTTAACAGCTGGTTGGCTCAGATTTTATTCTTTTCATTGCATTCACATGCTGCAGTGGACAGTGGACAATTTAGCTTCAGTCCACGTGTGTTTATTGACAACAGGGTTATAACCTGGACACGTTAGCTCGTCGGTATGAAAACAGGTGACCGAGTCAAACAGCGGCGGTGTTAATGAAGCAGCGTCAGGCGAAACCGTCAGTGAAACGCTCGGTGAAATCGCGGATTAACATTAAATATATGACGAGCCGCGAGCGATGCAGCTATAACCTATCTACCTATAACACCTGTAAAAATGAAGCAATTCTACCACGCTAGCAAGCGTTAGCTAGCCGGCTATGAGCCACCAAGCTGCTAACTATCGCCAAAAGGCACCATTTAAGTTTTTTTCCCCATGGCATCCTGGATCAAGGCTTTCAGCAGCTTTTGGACGTTTGAGGTAGAAACGTAGGAAGCGCCATCATTATGAAAAGTAGTCGGCGAGTATTTTGGTCCCGTCCGTCCGTCCCTCTTCTTCTTCTTCTTCTGGCCCACCAGGTGAATTAAGTGCTATTGGCGGAGTTACAATGCATACCGCCACCTACTGCACCAGAGGTGTAACTACAAGCAACATTCACAGACAGTCCCATTGCTTTTATGAGCGGTCGAGCGAGTCAAAAGCCGAAAAATCAATTTGTGGCGGACATAATTATTTCGTGGCGGGCCGCCACAAATAAATGAATGTGTGGGAAACACTGAGTTGGTCTGGTATACAAGATACACCACAGCACTAAAATACCCATGTACCTGTCTAGATACTTCAAAATATATTGACCATTATAACACCAGAGGTAGTTGTACAAGTCACATTCAACCCAGATCTCACTCCAAAAAAGGTTCTAATTAGTTTGCCTGCTATACCGCCAACATGTGGAACTCCCTATCAATAGCCATAAAGGAGTGTAAATCCCTTACTTCCTTCAAAGCAGCTTTGACAAGACATTACAGGTTGTTGTTACTCGTAACTGGGAATATACAAAGCCTTTTGCTGCAATTTTCTTGCAGTATTGTTTTCTTTTTGCTACTTTCTACATACTTTGTGTTCTATCTGTGTGAGTGAACAAATATTTCAACTGAAACCATCTCAGGCTTTCTTGTAGCAGTGAATGTGTACCGTGATGAAAGTGTAGTCTTTAATATGCAAACTTCTCATAACTCCTTCAATCAATCAATCACACATTGTTACAAACTGAGAGGAACATCAACCTCAAACTGTCTCGTTTTCATGAAGAATCTAAATGAAAGCATTGCATCATCCCCACAAGACAAAGCATCTATTGAAGAAAAGTGTTAATAATGAAATATAAAGTTAGTAAAGATGTGAGAGTAAGAAGTAAACAAAGCTGTTGTGTGTAACACAACTTGATGTTTCTTGAAAACAGCGTCCAGTAGTTGATTGTTCTCTTTCGTTCTAGAAAGTTCCGCCTGGTAATCTGCTATCGTTCTTTCGCACATTTTCACACTATCACAACACTTTACACTCACATGTTCACACTATCACAACACTTTACACTCACATGTTCACACAATCACAACACTTTACACTCACATGTTCACACAATCACAACACTTTACACTCACATGTTCACACAATCACAACACCTTACACTCACATGTTCACACAATCACAACACTTTACACTCACATGTTCACACAATCACAACACCTTACACTCACATTTTCACACAATCACAACACTTTACACTCACATTTGATCTCTACTTAGCGATGTGTTGATAACATCCGCGTCTCTTTGTTAGCAGCTAACAAGCTAAGCTAGCTAAACTTGCTAGCACGATAACAAATAATAAGACTGACTTATTAGCGTCCTTCTGGCTTCTTTCTGCGTCAATGTGCTTTCACGACAGTTGGCACGCTTGCCGTTACAAGACGGTTCTGCTCTCGTCTATGACTGCTCTGCTCTCGCGAGATGTGTCATGCGCAGAAGACTCAAAGCTTTGTTGTTTGTAATAAAATGATTAATTTTATTATTTTGTTGTAATTGTTACATTAACTAAAATGATGTGTATATTGTTGTATTATTCACCAATAAAACGATACAATTTAGTCCTGTGTTTTATTCTGATGATAATGAAAAATGAGGTAAAAGGCAAAGTGAAAGTGAAACTAAGCTACTGCCTCTCGCCTACACGTCAATTTATCATGTGGTAGCCAAAAGTCACCAGTAGATGGCAGTGCAATATTGTAATGTCCTACATATAGTACTTTCTAAATGTTGCTGCTCATATTAATAAAGCGCTAAATCCTTTATTTTTGACGAAATACCTCTAGTAGTGATACAAATGTGCTCTGGCAAAATAATCTTATTTCCTTTGTTTGGCTTGAAAGAAGCTATGAAAATAAACATGACAAAAAATGTGTAGTTCTCAGGGAGAAAAAAAGGTTGGAAATGATGTGAAAGGACCAAATCCTCTGTTTAAGAATAATACAAATAATAATAATCAATGTTATTTATAAGGTGCCTTTCCAGAGACGATACAAACATTACAACATTGAACAATATAAAACAGAAAATGTCAGTTTAGACAAGAAACTAGAAATAGCTGAAATGAAAGTGAATAAGCATTCTGGAATAAGTGTGTTCTTGATTTGAAAAGGCTAAATGAGTATATTGCGGAAGTCTTGCTGTTCCAAAAATATGGAGGGTCTAATTGGACAAAATTAAATAATTGATTGATTGAAAAAAATACATCTTTAAATAATTACTTAAAAATTTGATAATTCATTACAAATGGAATTAAATACATAAATGTATTTTATCTTTCAAACTCAGCCATCAAAGTCAGTGGGCGGGTCCTAACATCTGATTGGTTCCACTGACCAGAGAGAATAGCGGTTGATATATTCTTCCGAAAGTGAGGAAATTGTTACATCTTTGTAACTGTTTTGGACTTAAGTTTGCTTGTTATCTGTATGTGGTATATAAGTTCCTGTCCTGTGCACATATTTGGTATTTTTCACTTCCTTGTGCTGTTCAAAGGCTTCCACACCAGCTGCCTGATATGCAACCGGGACACACCTGTACCATGTTGCCAATCAGTCTCTTATTTCAGTCCAGATTGTCAACCAGACAGCTTCGGATCATTGCTTCACGTACGTGTGATGTTTCCGGTACAAAATGAGTTCCGTCTCTTGCGCATTTACTTCTGCACTCGCCTTCTTTTGTTTCCCCCCACTCCTTTTGTGGTTGAGTTTTCTGTTCTTTTCTTCCCTTCATGTGAGTGCACCTTTTGTTTGTATTAAATAATATTATTTTACTCAGCGTCTGCCTCCCGTCTCTGCATCCTTGGGGTCTCGTCACTAAGCTGCATTCCAGCTCCTGACAGAAATAACTGTATTAAATTCCTCTACTTTATTTGCTACATGCTGTGGGTCAGCATAGGTCTTACTTGCACATGTTCCACATCTACCAGCAACTCCCCAAAAAGTATTAAAAAGTATGTCCTTCTAAGACGTCATGTTTTCAAATACTTTTAAAGTTCCAAAGATATGAAGATATGACGGGGTGAGGTTGTGGACATTCAAGAAATACACGACGCACTTACCCGTGTAACAAATGATCCAAGGAGGGGAACCTTAAACGATGGGTTAGTGTGGCTGACACTGGGCTTAAGCTGAATAATTGTTTGTTTAAGGAGTTATCTGGCTTAATGTAGACAGGGCATGACTTTGCCTGTGACCTTTGCTGAATTAATTTTGTCAAATCTTTTAAGGAAGTCCTGGTCTCTGACTGTTCAATGGCAGAACATATAGTATATATATATATACATGTATATATATATACATGTATATATATATATATATATATATATATATATATATATATATATATATATATATATATATATATATATATATATATATATATATATATATATATAAATACATCATATGTATATATATATATATACAAATATATACATATATATATGTATATATATATATATATATATATATATATATATATATATATATATATATATATATATATAAATACATCCATTTTCTACCGCTTGTCCCTTTATATATGTGTGTATATACAGGTAAAAGCCAATAAATTAGAATATTTTGAAAAACTTGATTTATTTCAGTAATTGCATTCAAAAGGTGTAACTTGTACATTATATTTATTCATTGCACACAGACTGATGCATTCAAATGTTTATGTCATTTAATTTTGATGATTTGAAGTGGCAACAAATGAAAATCCAAAATTCCGTGTGTCACAAAATTAGAATATTGTGTAAGGCTAATACCCCACAGATTTTCTATGGGGCTAAGGTCAGGGGAGTTGGCGGGCCAATTTAGAACAGAAATACCATGGTCCGTAAACCAGGCACGGGTAGATTTTGCGCTGTGTGCAGGCGCCAAGTCCTGTTGGAACTTGAAATCTCCATCTCCATAGAGCAGGTCAGCAGCAGGAAGCATGAAGTGCTCTAAAACTTGCTGGTAGACGGCTGCGTTGACCCTGGATCTCAGGAAACAGAGTGGACCGACACCAGCAGATGACATGGCACCCCAAACCATCACCCAACCATGCAAATTTTGCATTTCCTTTGGAAATCGAGGTCCCAGAGTCTGGAGGAAGACAGGAGAGGCACAGGATCCACGTTGCCTGAGGTCTAGTGTAAAGTTTCCACCATCAGTGATGGTTTGGGGTGCCATGTCATCTGCTGGTGTCGGTCCACTCTGTTTCCTGAGATCTAGGGTCAACGCAGCCGTCTACCAGCAAGTTTTAGAGCACTTCATGCTTCCTGCTGCTGACCTGCTCTATGGAGATGGAGATTTCAAGTTCCAACAGGACTTGGCGCCTGCACACAGCGCAAAATCTACCCGTGCCTGGTTTACGGACCATGGTATTTCTGTTCTAAATTGGCCCGCCAACTCCCCTGACCTTAGCCCCATAGAAAATCTGTGGGGTATTGTGAAAAGGAAGATGCAGAATGCCAGACCCAAAAACGCAGAAGAGTTGAAGGCCACTATCAGAGCAACCTGGGCTCTCATAACACCTGAGCAGTGCCAGAAACTCATCGACTCCATGCCACGCCGCATTAACGCAGCAATTGAGGCAAAAGGAGCTCCAACCAAGTATTGAGTATTGTACATGCTCATATTTTTCATTTTCATACTTTTCAGTTGGCCAACATTTCTAAAAATCCCTTTTTTGTATTAGCCTTAAGTAATATTCTAATTTTGTGACACACGGAATTTTGGATTTTCATTTGTTGCCACTTCAAATCATCAAAATTAAATGAAATAAACATTTGAATGCATCAGTCTGTGTGCAATGAATAAATATAATTTACAAGTTACACCTTTTGAATGCAATTACTGAAATAAATCAAGTTTTTCAAAATATTCTAATTTACTGGCTTTTACCTGTATATATATATATATATATATATATATATATATATATATATATATATATATATATATATGCAGGGCTCAAATTTAACCACGGCAACCGCGGCATTTTCCGTGACCACCCTTGTGACTTGCCGTAATGCCCGAAAAAATTGACCGGCATTTAAGGCAAGAACATGCCGTGACCGCCCTTGACTTTTTACTTGTTAATGGACTATGGATGTAACAATAAACGGTATAATGATACATCCATCCATCCATCCATTTTCTACCGCTTATTCCCTTCGGGGTCGCGGGGGGCGCTGGAGCCTATCTCAGCTACAATCGGGCGGAAGGCGGGGTACACCCTGGACAAGTCGCCACCTCATCGTAGGGCTAAAATGATACACAGCGGTGAAATTCCAGATGTTTAGTAACACGTTTACATTTTTAATGACCGAAAAAACGTCATTTATCAATGCATTTCACGCAACTGCTTACTTCCTGAACACTGAAGCACCGCAGCGTCTGCTCATGCTCACTAGAGTCGTACGGCTCGGGAGACATGGCGGTGACTTCATGCACTTTCATTTTGAACCTGAAGCTAGCTAGCCTCCTTTAAGGTAACACTTTTCTTAACCTTAAAAAGTTACAATTGGAGGCCTGCATATGTGTGTATACAAATAGTAACAAGCTAGTTATTGATTTTTAGTTTTACTTTAAGCAAGTTGCAAACAAGACACTTACATGTTTGCGGTCATTGTGATTATATTATACATTAAAATGTCATTTTCTTGTTATTAGTCAATATAAAGTTAGTAAAGATGTGAGAGTAAGAAGTCAACAAACCTGTTCTGTGTAACACAACTTGATGTTTCTTGAAAACAGCGTCCAATAGTAGCTTGTTCTCCTCCTTTGTTCTAGAAAGTTCCGCCTCGTATTCTGCTATCGTTCTTTCTAACACTACAAATATTTCTTCAACGGCAGCAGTTAGTCGCTGATCCACCAACGCTCTCAACATGTGTAATGTAGACATTTTCACACAATCACAACACTTTACTCTCACACTTGATCTCTACTTAGCGATGTGTTGATAACTTCTGTTAGCAGCTAACAAGCTAAGCTAACTAGCGAGCTAAGCTAACTAACAATAAACGAGCACGAGAAGCAGCAAAGTGCTTCTAGCACATCGAGACCATTTTATCCTTGAATAAAGAATCAAAGATGTATTTTATAGGACGTAAATATTTCAAACTGTAGAACAAATAATAAGACTGACTTATTAGCGTCCTTCTCACGTCTTTCTCCGTCGATGTGCTTTCACGACAGTTCGCACACTTGACGTTACAAGACGGTACCACTCTGCTCTCGCGAGATGTGTCATGCGCAGGGGAGCCAAAGAAACGATGCGTCATCAAGGCCAACTTAAAAAAGAAAAAGAAAAAATATATATATATATATATATATATATATTTTAATTCTTGTGCGGCCCGGTACCGGTACCAATATATATATATATATATATATATATATATATATATATATATATATATATATATATAGTTAATTAAATCAACATTAAAAACACAAGATACACTTACAATTAGCACACTTTCCCAAAAAAACCTCCCTCCCCCATTCACACTCATTCACACAAGTTAATTTAAAGTAGCAATGATTGCCACACACACACTAGGTGTGGTGAAATTTGTCCTCTGCATTTGACCCATCCTCTTGTTCACCACCTGGGAGGTGAGGGGAGCAGTGGGCAGCAGTGATTTAACCCCCAATTCCAACCCTTGATGCTGAGTGCCAAGCAGGGAGGTAATGGCTCCCATTTTTATAGTCTTTGGTATGACTCGGCTGGGGTTTGAACTCACAACCTACCCATCTCAGGGCGGACACTCTAACCACATGGCCACTGAGTAAAAGGGTTGTTTCTTTCTGTTATTAATATTCTGGTTCCTACATTATATATCAATATATATCAATACAGTCTGCAGGGATACAGTCCGTAAGCACACATGATTGTATTTTTTTATGACAAAAAATAAATAAATAAATATTAATAATAATACAAAAGGTTGGGGACCACTGCACTACAGGGACAAGCGGTATAAAATGGATGGATGGATACAGAGGTCTATCAGTGATTAAAATCAGCGTAACTCACTGAATGTTCAACTGATTTTCAGGCCATTTGCTTGAATTTAAATGTCAGACACGTAATTATCATGCAACATATTTTGATTCAACATTAAAATGCTGCTTTTCATAGCAAAATAAATACAAAGTGTGGCAGAGTGTGCACTATCATTACAACTTGCTGTTTGTTTGCATATTAAAACAGAATGGTAGATAATAATAACGAAAAAATCAATACCAAACTATTTTAATAATATTACGTTGTGTATGAGAATAAACTGAAAAAAATGTTTATATATACAAAAGCCAAAAGCAGTGAAGTTGTCGCATTGTGTAAATGGTAAATAAAAAGAGAATACAACAAATCCTTTTCAACTTATATTCAATTGAATAGACTGCAAAGACAAGATATTTCATGTTCACACTGAGAAACATATATATTTGTTTGCAAATAATCATTAACTTAAAATTTAATGGCAGCAACACATTGCAAAAAGTTTTTACCAGTGTGTTACATGGCCTTTCCTTTTAACAACACTCAGTAAAGGTTTGGGAACTGAGGAGACACATTTTTGAAGTGGAATTCTTTCCCATTCTTGCTTGATTTACAGCTTAAGTCTCATATTTTAGCCTTCATATTGCACCACACATTTTTAATGTCTGGACTACAGGCAGGCCAGTCTAGTACATGCACTCTTTTACTATGAAGCCACACTGTTGTAACACCTGGCTTCTTGCTGAAATAAGCAGGGGCGTCCATGATAACGTTGCTTAGGTGGCAACATGTGTTGTTTCAAAACCTGTATGTACCTTTCAGCATTAATGGCTCCTTTACAGATGTGTAAGTTACCCATGTCTTGGGCCCTAATACACCCCCATACCATCACACATGCTGCTTTTTACACTTTCACCCTATAACAATCCGGATGGTTCTTTTCCTCTTTGGTCCGGAGGACACGACGTCCACAGTTTCCAAAAACAATTTGAAATGTGGACTCGTCAGACCACAGAAGACTTTTCCACTTTGCATCAGTCCATCTTAGATGAGCTCAGGCCCAGTGAAGCCTGAGCTTCACTGAGCGTTTCTGGGTGTTGTTGATAAATGGCTTTGGCTTTACATAGTAGGGTTTTAACTTGCACTTACAGATGTAGCGACCAACTGTAGTTACTGACAGTGGGTTTCTGAAGTGTTCCTGAGCCCATGTGGTGATATCCTTTACATACTGATGTGGCTTTTTGATGCAGTAGCGCCTGAGGGATCCAAGGTGCGTAATATCATGGCTTACGTGCAGTGATTTCTCCAGATTCTCTGAACCTTTTGATGATATGGGGACGGCGTGGCGAAGTTGGGGGAGTGGCCGTGCCAGCAATCTGAGGGTTCCTGGTTCAATCCCCACCTTCTATCATCCTAGTCACGTCCGTTGTGTCCTTGAGCAAGACACTTCACCCTTGCTCCTAATGGGCCTGGTTAGCGCCGTGCATGGCAGCTCCCGCCATCAGTGTGTGTTTGTGTGTGTGAATGGGTGAATGTGGAAATAGTGTCAAAGCGCTTTGAGTTCTTTAAAAAAAAAAAAAGGTAGAAAAGCGCTATACAAGTACAACCCATTTACCATTTACCATATTACGGACCGTAGATGGTGAAATCCCTAAATTCCTTGCAATAGCTGCTTGACAAATGTTGTTCTTAAACAATTTGCTCAGGCATTTGTTGACAAAGTGGTGACCCTCGCCCCGTCCTTGTTTGTGAATGACTGAGCATTTCATGGAATCTACTTTTATACCCAATCATGGCACCCACCTGTTCCCAATTAGCCTGTTCACCTGTGGGATGTTCCAAATATGTGTTTGATGAGCATTCCACAACGTTCTCACTCTTTTTTGCCACTTGTGCCAGCTTTTTTGAAACATGTTGCAGGCATCAAATTCCAAATGAGCTAATATTTGCAAAAAATAATGTTTTCCAGTTCGAACGTTAAATATCTTGTCTTTGCAGTCTATTCAATTGAATATAAGTTGAAAAAGATTTGCAAATCTTTGTATTCTCTTTTTATTTACCATTTACACAACTTCACTGCTTTTGGCTTTTGTATATATATATATATATATATATATATATATATATATATATATATATATATATATATATATATATATATATATATATATATATATATATATATATACACACACAATATATAGCATATACAGCATATTAAAGTCAAGTTAATAACTCTTACACAGCAGAAGTGTGACAGAAGTCATGTGGTCTAGTGGTTAGAGTGTCCGCCCTGAGACTGGAAGGTTGTGAGTTCAAACCCCAGCCGAGTCATACCAAAAACTATAAAAATGGGAGCCATTTCCTCCCTGCTTGGCACTCAGCATCAAGGGTTGGAATTGGGGGATTAAATCACCAAAAATGATTCCCGGGTGCGGCACCGCTGCTGCTCACTGCTCCCCTCACCTCCCAGGGGGTGAACAAGGGGATGGGTCGAATGCAGAGGACACATTTCACTACACCGAGTGTGTGTGTGTGTGTGTGTGTGTGACTATCATTGGTACTTTAACTTTAACTTTACTGAGCCAAAAGTTGCGTTATTACAAGCGAGCGTCATTATTCAGGGTTGCAGGACATGGAGGAGGTCAGGTCAAAAGATGAGGCACTCCTCCCTTGGAGAAGCCAAACCATCAGTTTTATATTCCCACCCCCTGTCTGCGTGTGTGTGCTGGGTCAGGAGTGTACATCCTGACCATAAAAGGGGTCTTTGTGTGTAAGTGGCTGAAAAACAACAGATGTATGTTAGATGTTTACATCCAGCTAAACATTTAGTCCAGGGGTGTCAAAGTCATTTTAGATGGGGGGCCACATGGAGAAAAATCTACTCCCAAGTGGGCCGGACTGGTACAATCACGGCACGATAACTTCAAAATAAAGACAACTTCAGATTGTTTTCTTTGTTTAAAAATAGAACAAGCACATTCTGAAAATGTACACATCATAATGTTGTAGGTTTTTTTCCACTTAAATGTTGCTGTTAATAATATTCTACCTTTATTTGTCCTTATTTATACTTTCTGAATAAATGATGTGATAATGTTCATCAGTCAACTCATTGGTGTTCATTTTCAATCTACATCTAAAAAATAACATCAAAATCAATTTACATGATGTTATTTATATACTTTGCTCATTTTCTTTGATTTTTTCTTTTTCTTTTACATATGTAGCATCATCTACAAAGATACAAATAATTGCTATTGTGACATCTAGTGGACATATTTGCATACCAAGGTCCAACTTTGTTGCCTCTTCTTCTGCCAGAACTAATCCAATCCACACACAAATGTCAGTACTAAAGGGCCCTATGTTATTATGTGCCCAGAGTGAAATAGCTACTAGTTAACCTGCTGCTTTGCTTTCTCCAACATGAATATAAACATTCACCATATGCAAAACACAATACCAGTTCATTCATTCACTTCAACACAGACATGTTTTATCGAGGGACGTAACTTTCACACTGCCTTATGTGACGTAGTGAGTGTCATCCGAGGCCAGAAAGGCGCAGAGAGAGTATAGAGAGAGTATAGCCAACAGGGTTTTGGAGTTGGTGTCCAACATGGCACCCTGTAGTCACGTGAAGGGTTTTTAACCAATCATTTGGGAGACTGTCTGGCCATACTCTCTCTAATTGGTCAAATCCCCTCAGGTGACTACAGGGCACCTTGTTAGACACCGACTCTGAACCCGGGTTGGCCAAACTCTCTCTCTACACGACTCTGGAAAAGAGCACACATCAGTGACCTCTAGAGGACAATGCCAGTAAATACACAACATTGTTACTATGTTTTTTTGATTGATTGATTGAGACTTTTATTAGTAGGTTGCACAGTGAAGTACATATGCCGTACAATTGACCCCAATAACTTTTTCAACTTGTTTAAGTCGGGGTCCACTTAAATTGAGCAAAGCATTTTTGGTTGAAAAAAAGAGATAAAGAAGTAAAATACAGCACTATGTCATCAGTTTCTGATTCATTAAATTGTATAACAGTGCAAAATATTGCTCATTTGTAGTGGTCTTTCTTGAACTATTTGGGGAAAAAAACAAAAAAAACCCTAAAAACTTGTTGTAAAAAAAACAAGTGATTCAATTATAAATAAAGATTTCTACACATAGAAGTAATCATCAACTTAAAGTGCCCTCTTTGGGGATTGTAATAGAGATCCATCTGGATTCATGAACTTAATTCTAAACATTTATTTTGTTGAAGTATTATTCAATAAATATATTTATAAAGGATTTTTGAATTGTTGCTATTTTTAGAATATTTAAAAAAAATCTCACGTACCCCTTGGCATACCTTCAAGTACCCCCGGGGGTACGCGTACCCCCATTTGAGAACCACTGGACTACTCCATGAACAATGAAATAAATTAACAATAAAATAGTCTACATATAATTATTGCTTCAAGTTCTAGTCAAGTTATTCTGCAGTATAAAGTATCGTACATTTACTGACATTACTGTCAATAGTGTCAATACTGTCAAAAGACTACAATAGGCATTAATGTAAAGTATTGTACATTTGTACAAACTGTCGATATGCTATGTGTCGTCTCCGCCTGCAAGTACAGAATAGTTGATAGCAAATGATGGCACCTGTTATTATCCGGACATGGATACACAGTGACTCACTGTTCTCTGAGATGCAAAAGACATTGTCATGCATTCTATTCATTTGTCATTTACTGTTGCAGTAAATTGTAATTATTGTTGACATCTACGGTCCATGTATGTAATACTTCTATGATATATAATGTCATGTACATTGTAGCACAGTACATTTCACAGAATAAGAATAAGAAAGTGCTCATTCTGACTTATCTTCCAAAGGTCGATAGAATAAAGAATGATTTAAACTTATTAGTGCCTCACTCATTTTGCTGTTGCTGCAGCACGCCATATTGCTGTTTGTAGGCGTAATACGCTGTCTGCAGCACCCATTCATCCAGACACACAGATTGAAAGCCAGGGTGGTCTATGATGCACGTCTCCACCCCTTCCTGCTCCATTGTTCCGGCCACTGCCTCCAGCTCATGACAGCAGGCACACTCAGCCACTGTCTCCATGTTCACACAGTTGTGACATGTACACCTGGAAATAGAAATATTCATAATATTTGTAAATCAATTCATATTATTGACACCTGCAATCTGCAAACATGTGCAATAATTAATATTATCATTGTCTTGTTGTGGATCTTATTAATCTACATGCATATTTTTAGTATTGCCGGTATATGGAGCTGTGGCCCATAGAGATAATGGGTAATTAATTAGGTTTGACATTGTGTCAAAGATAGATACTTAGTCTATAGATAGGCCTGGGCCTGGGGTGTAAGTTGTAACACTAACAGTAACAGTGCAAGACTAGGCCACAAGCTAAAACTAGTCTATAAATAAATAACATTTTACTATTCTGTATTCTGAAGAAGATCTATGTCGTGTGCTACTCCAGCATCAATACCAGCAGCGTCCTCCTGACCGTCACCGTCAGCGTCGGGTTCAAAGCGGTATGGCTTTATCCCTCTCACAGCTTCTTCCCTATCTGAATCGCTTCCACTCCCCACTCGTCCTTCACTCGCACTTTCCTCATCCACAAATCTTTCATCCTCGCTCCAATTAATGGGGAAATCGTCGCTTTCTCGGTCCGAATCGCTCTCGCTGCTGGCGGCCATCATTGTAAACAATGGGGAAATGTGAGGAGACTTTCAACTTGTGACGTCACGCTACTTCCGGTACAGGCAAGGCTTTTTTTATCAGCGACCAAAAGTTGCGAACTTTATCGTCGATGTTCTCTACTAAATCCTTTCAGCAAAAATATGGCAATATCGCGAAATGATCAAGTATGACACATAGAATGGATCTGCTATCCCCGTTTAAATTAAAAAAAAAATCATTTCAGTAGGCCTTTAAGGAACTCCGGGCGGTTCTCATCCATCCTCACCATACACGGTGTTGACAGTGCACTGCTTCCCCTTCCTGAGGCGGCGGATGGTGTTCCAGAATCGCTTCGAAGCCGTCCGGAAGTCGCTTCCCCAAACTCCTCCTATGTCCGAGTTTTTGCCTCCGCGACCGCTGAAGCCGCACACCGCTTGGCCTGTCGGTACCTGTCCACTGCCTCCGGAGTCCTATGAGCCAAAAGAACCCGATAGGACTCTTTCTTCAGCTTGACGGTATCCCTTACCGCCAGTGTCCACCAACAGGTTCTAGGATTACAGCCACGACAGGCACCAACTACCTTACGGCCACAGCTCCAATCAGCCGCCTCGACAATAGAGGTGCGGAACATGGTCCACTCGGACTCAATGCCCAGCACCTCCCTCGTGACATTTTCCAAGTTCTTCCGTAGGTGGGAATTGAAACTCTCTCTGACAGGAGACTCTGCTCGATGTTCCCAGCAAACCCTCACAATGCGTTTGGGCCTGCCAGGTCTGTGCGGCATCCTCCCCCACCATCGCAGCCAGCTCCCCACCAGGTGGTGATATGTAGAAATCTCCGCCCCTCTCTTCAGCCGAGTGTCCAAAACATGAGGCCGCAAATCCGATGACACAACTACAAAGTCGATCATGGAACTGCGGCCTAGGGTGCCCTGGTGCCAAGTACACATATGGACACCCTTATGTTTGAACATGGTGTTTGTTATGGACAATCTGTGACGAGCACAAAAGTCCAATAACAAAATACCACTCAAGTTCAGATCCGGGCGGCCATTCTTCCCAATCACGCCTTTCCAGGTTTCACTGTCGTTGCCAACATGAGCATTGAAGTCCCCCAGTAGGACAAGGGAATCACCCGGGGGAGCACTTTCCAGTACTCCCTCGAGTGTATCCAAAAAGGGTGGATACTCTGAACTGCCGTTTGGTGCGTAAGCACAAACAGTCAGGACCCGTCCCCCCACCCGAAAGCGGCGGTAAGCTACCCTCTCGTCCACTGGGTTGAACTCCAACGTGCAGGCTTTGAGCCGGGGGGCAACAAGAATTGCTTCCCCAGCCCGTTGCCTCTCACTGCGTGCAACGCCAGTGTGGAAGAGAGTCCAGCCCCTCTCGAGAGAACTGGTTCCAGAGCCCTTGCTGTGCGTCGAAGTGAGTCCGACTATATCCAGCCGGAACTTCTCCACCTAGGGTACTAGTTCAGGCTCTTTTCCCCACAGTGAAGTGACATTCCACTTCCCAAGAGCCAGCTTATGTAGTCGAGGATCGGACCGCCAAGTGCCCTGCCTTTGGCTGCCGCCCAGCTCACAACACACCTGACCTTTATGGCCCCTGCTATGGGTGGTGAGCCCATTGGAGGGGGGACCCATGTTGCCTCTTCGGGCTGTGCCCGGCCGGGCCCCATGGGGACAGGCCCGACCACCAGGTGCTTGCATCGTGCCCCAACTCCGGGCCTGGCTCCAGAGGGGGGCCCCAGTGACCCGCGTCCGGGCGAGGGATATCGGAGTCTCGGTTTTTGCATTTCCATAGAAGTCTTCGAGTCTTCAAATTTTTTATTAATATCATAATTGTTTTTTATTTATTTATTTGATAATATTATTATTACTTTAGTTTGTGTTGTTTTTTGGCTGTTTTTCTCTTTTTATGGGGGCGAGGGGTGTCATCGTTGGGAAATAAACAAAAATAATATTTTGACCTTTAGGGCAGACAATAGATGTATGATGTATGCAAACATGATGTAATGGATAAGAAGGTCTGATGCTGGATGTCAATAAAAAAATAAAAAATATATATTTTGTAAGTAAAAAATGTATCTAAATGAAGTAAGAGTAGTTGTATTGATAGAAGTAGTTCTCACTTCTCTCATGCGGACTGTAGCCTCCACATAAAAGACAACAATCCTGCCTTCCAGTCACAGTGTGCTGACATGACACTAGATTGCTTATCCCTCATTATCCAGGGTGTCAATCTTGGCTCAGCTCATTTCTGAGAGTCCATTTGTCACATCTGGTTACACCAGGCCGTGCCTTATGTTTGCCTTTTGTTAGTATTTTACTTCCTGTCCTGTGCTTTTATTTTGGTGGCTCTTCTAGTTTTGTTGGTGTTTTCCTGTGGCTGCTTCACTTCTGTCCCCGAGCATTTCCCCTCACCTGTTTTCTGTTTGCAATCAAGACTATTTAAATTGATCCTTTTGCTACCTTCGTTGTCTGGACATTATTCTTTGTTCACGGGTGACCATCGACTATACTTTTTGATGCCAAGCTCTAGTACGCACGTACTTTGTGGACGCCATCTGCTCCACATTTCCTGTGAGTGTTTTGCTGGGTTTCAGCAGTTTGCTTTGTTTTCTTCATAGTTCCCTGTTGCTCTCGGTTTGTGTTCTTTAATAAATAAATATCCCATTTTTTACTGCACGGTGCCAGATGTGAGGTGAAATAAGTACAAATGCAGCAATAAAAACAAGCAACTCCACTCACGATGGCTCTAAAGTTCAGTGATGTGTTGCTAACTTCAGCATTTTTCTTCTTTGTTGATGTTTTGCAGTAGTTAACATCCATGATGTAACAATGCTGCTAATCTACCAGAGTCCACATTTTGTTAACCATTTTATTCATTCATACTCTTAATTGGATAATAACATCAATAAAATAAAATAGAAAATATGCATGAAAAAATAACTAATAAAAATAAGAAGATGTTCTCTGTTTGACAATGAGAAAATAGAATAAAATAGTAGCTACATATATAATATTCAATACATGCACACAACTTAAAAAGTAATTACCGGTACAGGCCAACATATAAGACTAGAAGATGAGAAGCACTACATACAACATCAAATATACATTCTTATTAAACATGCTGTGTTTTTAAACTACATTTAGCACAATCACTGTTTAAGTGTTTTTACATCCCTGCAGCTTCCATGACTGTTACACACTTGTGTTTACTGACCTGATACTTAAACCTGAACATCTTATCACACACAGTGCAACTGAACGGTTTCTCTCCAGTGTGTGTTCTCATGTGTGTGGTCATGTTTTCCTTTCTGGAGAAACTCCTCTTACAAACAGAGCAAGTAAAATGTTTCTCACCTGTGTGTGTTCTCATGTGTGTGGTCATTTCATTCTTAGTTCTGAATCTTTTAGCACAAGCTGAGCAAGCAAAAGGTTTCTCTCCAGTGTGTGTTCTCATGTGTCTGGTCAAGTTTTCCTTTCTGGGGAAACTCTTCTTACAAACAGAGCAAGTAAAAGGTTTCTCACCTGTGTGTGTTCTCATGTGTAATATCATTTCCTTCTTAGTGTTGAATCTTTTAGCACAAACTGAGCAAGCAAAAGGTTTCTCTCCAGTGTGTGTTCTCATGTGTGTGGTCATGTTAAGCTTTGTGGAGAAACTCTTCTTACAAACAGCACAAATAAAAGGTTTCTCTCCAGTATGTATTCTCATGTGTCTTGTAAAATCACTCTTCTTTCTAAATGATTTCCCACATTCAGAGCAGTCAAAGTGTTTGTTGTTAGTGTGATGTCTCGTATCACCTTTAGAGTCATTTTTACTCTCCAAAGGTTTTTGGATGTGGTCACTGTGATCAGAAGAGTGTGACATCATGTGGTCCATGTCTGACAGTGGAGCAAAGATGCTGTCTGGTTCTGACTTGATATCTTCACAATGCTCTCCATCAGCTTCTGTGATGTGTTGACTTACAAGCTCCGCCCCTCTGTTCTCCTCACTTTGACTGTGATGAAGCTGTAAGGACTGAGCTTCATCTTCATCATGAAGCTGCTCCTCTTTAATGTGGGAGGGGGCCTGTAGCTCCTTCTGTCCCACACTGGTGTGCCACTCCTCTTCATGACTCCCCGCTGACACCCGCTGGACGTCTGCAGAACAAATGAGGTGTTACTGTATTGAAGTTTGCAGTATTCAAACTATTGACATGTGAGCTAGGCCAAATAGACAGTGATGGGCAAGCTACCTGGACAATGTAGTAAGCTAAGCTACAAGTTACTCTCAATTAAATGTAGCTAAGCTATCCTCAGACAATTGTAGCACGCTACACTACAAGCTACACTGCAAAAGCAGCTTGCCACATCAAAGCTACATTTAACAGCATTTATATATATATATATATATATATATATATATATATATATATATATATATATATATATATATATATATATATATATATATGTATATATATATATTGGCCCACATGTATAATATCAATGTTTATGTTGTCCATGGAAAGAAGTTAGTAAGAAGCAAAAGAAAAACAACCAACCATGGATGACAAAAGGACTGAAAAATGCTTGTCACAAAAAAAATACATTACATGGAATATCAATAACACAGACATCTATAAATAAGTATAAGAAATATAAAAACAAGCTAATTGGTATACTAGGAACATGTAAGAAGGAATACTACAGACAATTATTAAAGAAGAACAGAAACAACATGAGAGCAACATGGGGCATCCTAAATAGCATCATTAAAAATGCTGCTAAGAAAGATTACCCCCAGTACTTTCTACATGGAAATACAAAAAATGACAATATGAACCAAATAGTTGAACGTTTTAATGATTACTTTGTAAATATCGGAAACAATGTGGAACAAAGATTTCCAAATGCAGATGATGGATAAGTTGAGGACTTGAGTGAGCTCATAGACAGAAATCCCAATTCCATGTTTCTTAAGAACGTGACAAAAGAAGAAATAATCAAAATGTGTAAAATATTGTAAATCCAAGACCTCAACCGACTGTCATGGAATAGATATGGTAACCATAAAAAAGGTTATAGAATACATTTCAGAACCTCTGACATATATCAGCAACGTATCATTTCTAACCAGCAAATTCCCTGACAAAATGAAAATTACAAAAGTCGTACCAAATTATTAGAATGGAGACATACACAAGTTTACTAACTACACACCAGAATTCACAGCTAATATCTCAACATGGATAGCATTAATCCAAATAACAGAGGAAATGAGCATTGTAATAGATGGTAAAGAATGTGCGGCCGCAGTATTCATGGACTTAACTAAAGCATTTGACACAATTAATCATGATATTTTAATAACAAAACTAGAACGATATGACATCAGAGGGTTGGTCTTGAACTGGGTAAGAAGCTTTTTAACCAACAGGAAGCAATACGTGAAGCTAGGCCAACACACTTCTACAACACTAAATATATCCTGTGGTGTACCTCACGGATCAATACTGGGACCAAGATTGTTTCATCTTTATATAAATGACATTTGTAAAGTTACAAAGGACTTAAAGTTAGTTTTATTTGCAGACGACACAACTGCTTTCTGTTCAGGAGAGAACACACAGAAAATAATACAAATAATAACAGAAGAAATGAACACATTAAAAAGATGCTTTGACAAAAACAGACTATCTTTGAATCTCAGTAAAAGTAAAATAAGACTATTTGGTAACAGTAGAAGAGAAAGTCAGACACAAATAGACGGAATAGAAATTGAAAGAGTACCGCATTTTTCAGACTATAAGTCGCAGTTTTTTTCATAGTTTGGCCGGGGGTGCGACTTATACTCAGGAGCATCTTATGTGTGAAATTATTAACACATTACCGTAAAATATCAAATAATATTATTTATCTCATTCACGTAAGAGACTAGACGTATAAGATTTCATGGGATTTAGTGATTAGGAGTGACAGATTGTTTGGTAAACGTATAGCATGTTCTATATGTTATAGTTATCTGAATGACTCTTACCATAATATGTTACGTTAACATACCAGTTGGTTATTTATGCCTCATATAACGTACACTTATTCAGCCTGTTGGTCACTATTCTTGATTTATTTTAAATTGCCTTTCAAATGTCTATTCTTGGTGTTGGCTTTTATCAAATACATTTCCCCAAAAAATACGACTTATACTCCAGTGCGACTTATATATGTTTTTTTCCTTCTTTATTATGCATTTTCAGCCAGTGCGACTAAAACTCCGGAGCGACTTATACTCCGAAAAATACGGTAAATGAAACCAAATTTCTAGGTTTTATAATTGATGATAAATTGAACTGGAAATCTCATGTAAAAAATATACAACATAAAGTAGCAAGAAACACGTCAACAATAAATACAGCAAAACATGTTCTAGACCAAAAATGACTTCATATTCTCTACTGCTCACTAGTGTTACATATCTGACTTATTGTGTAGAAATATGGGAAATAACTACAAAAGTACACTTCATTCATTAACTGTGTTACAAAAAAGATCAGTTATAATAATACATCATGTTGGATATAGACAGCATACAAACACTTTATTTATAGAATCACAAATACTGAAATTCCACCACATAGTGAATTAGCAAACAGCTAAAATGATACACAAAGCAAACTATAACCTGCTAGCCAAGAATGTACAACAATTCTCAACAAAAGAGGAGAAATATAATCTTAGAGAAAAATGTAATTTAAAACATTTGTATGCACGTACAACACTTAAGACCTTCAGTATATCAGTATGTGGAATTAAATGATGGAATGGATTAAGCAAAGCAATCAAACAATGTACTAATATGATCCACTTCAAGAAACTCTTCACACTTAAAGTGTTTACAAAGTACAAAGAAGAAGATAAACATTCTCAATTTATTTCATCCATCATTCATTTTCTACATCATCTTACTCATCTCACCATATGAAATATAACTTACTTCACTCATTATTATTTATTTATTTTTATTGTGATTACTTATGGAGTATATTGTGAATACATTGAGAACAGGAAGTTAACAAAAGTTTTATCAACTGTTATGTAAAAGAAAAGTGGTAGAATTAAATAAGCTCTGCTTCTTCCTACTCCTTTTCCAACATGTTGAAAAGACAAACTGGAAATTGTGATGTATCATGTTGTATGCATGCATGTGTGATGTATCATGTTGTATGCATGCATGTGTGGTGTATCATGATGTATGCATGCATGTGTGATGTATCATGTTGTATGCATGCATGTGTGATGTATCATGTTGTATGCATGCATGTGTGATGTATCATGTTGTATGCATGCATGTGTGATGCATCATGTTGTATGCATGCATGTGTGATGTTTCATGTTGTATGCATGCATGTGTGATGTATCATGTTGTATGCATGCATGTGTGATGTATCATGTTGTATGCATGCATGTGTGATGCATAATGTTGTATGCATGCATGTGTGATGTTTCATGTTGTATGCATGAATGTGTAATGTATCATGTCCTATGCATGCATGTATGTGTGATGTATCATGTTGTATGCATGCATGTGTGATGCATCATGTTGTATGCATGCACGTGTGATGTTTCATGTTGTATGCAAGCATGTGTGATGTATCGTGTTGTATGCATGCATGTGTGATGTAACATGTTGTATGCATGCATGTGTGATGTATCATGTTGTATGCATGCATGTGTGATGTATCATGTTGTATGCATGCATGTGTGATGTATCATGTTGTATGCATGCGTGTGTGATGTATCATGTTGTATGCATGCATGTGTGATGTATCATGTTGTATGCATGCATGTGTGATGTATCATGTTGTATGCATGCATGTGTGATGTATCATGTTGTATGCATGCATGTGTGATGTATCATGTTGTATGCTTGCATGTTCCAAATAAACTCAACTCAACTAACACTTGGTGGACATTCAAGCCACAAAATGCAAATGGAGTATTGTTGGTGTATTTTGGATGGTTATAGAGGACCTCCCATTGGCTCCATTGCAAGTGGACTTTTATTTACACATATGAGTTAGAATTAGGGCTGGGTGATGTATGGAATATACTGGATATATCGTGGGTTTGTCTCTGTGCGATATAGAAAATGACTATATGGTGATATTGGAGTATACGTTCTCACACAGTTGCTTTTAGCTGCAGGCATTACACTACAGGCTCTTCTCACTCTTTCTTGTCTCTCCTTCTCACAGAGACATAAAACAAGCGCACCTTCTTACATACGTCACATACTGTCACGTGTGCAACGTCATACGCTCTCACGGAGCAGACAGGTAGCGACATGGTAACCTTAGCTGTGGTGCTAGTGGTAATATGAGAGAAAGAAGGTGCCAATCTGGTAACAAATGAAGGAATAATTAATTCCCCCCAAAAAAACAGCAGGGGGTCCATCGTCTGGCAGTGGTTATGCTTCAAGCAGGTAGATGGTGAACAAGTATGCGGCAAAAGCATTGCTACAAAAAGTAGCAGCACTGCTAATGTAGCATCATTTGAAAAGTCACCCGCTAGAGAATGAGTGCTTGAAACTCTGCATGTAAACATCTCCGTTCAGTGCCACACCCACAAAATGCCCAAGCAACCATTTCCACATCAACACCGTATGAAACAAATAGTCAACAACAGAAGGAGATAACGTCCGCAGGAACCTACCACATAGTGAAGGACATACACTAATTGATTTCCTATTATGCAGCTCATTTTTATTTGACACTTATTGAAATTTCTTGTGTGACATCATGCACAAAAGTGCACTTTATTTGTTTTAAACTATTGAAGTGGCGTTCTGTACAAAAAGTGCACTTTAATTTAGTGTTGTTTTGATATGTCATCTTAGTAACATCATGCACAAAAATACACTAATAGCTTGTTTTAAAATGTCTCTGACAATGTTGCACTTTCTGTTTTGAAATGACATGAATGTTTGTGCCACTGCTTAATAACTGTTTAATAAATACACTTTTGCTAAATTGACTTAGTTGTGGTTTCCCTCTCTGCATGAAAGTTTAAAAGTAGCATATATTAATGCAGTGTGAAGAAAGATGTTTTAATGTAGTCACATAGAATCATCATACTGCTGTGATTATATGCATCAAGTGTTCATTCAAGGCTAAGGCAAAATATCCACATATATATGGTGTATGGTGACATGGACTAAACATATCCACATATATATGGTGTATGGTGACATGGCCTAAACATATCCACATATATATGGTGCATCGTGACATGGCCTGAATATATCCACATATATATGGTGTATCGTGACATGACCTAAGCATATCCACATATTAATAAAAGGCCATATCGCTTGGCCCTTGTTGTAATGTGATTTTTTTTGTTTTCATATACCCACCATCATGTCTTTTATAATGACTGTGAATGATAGAAAAATTCCCCCCAAAAGTGCAGTTACCCTCTAAATTCCAATGATTAGATTTAAGACTTGAAGTGTATGAGCATGAAGTGATGAAGCCTACTTGGATGAGTCTTCTAAGACAAAGTGAACAGTCCAGTTGTGATGGATTGAATGCCCTGAGAATAAAATATGTGCTTACTTGGACTGTGATGAAGCTGTGAGGACTCAGGTGCTTTGTCTTCATGCTCTTCAGTCTTCACAGAGACAACAGTCAGTGGAAACTTGCTGACATCATCCTCCTCCTGCCCTACAACACACTCTCCCTCCTCTTCCTCCTTCATGTGTGGATCCTCCTCTTCCTCTTTCATATGGGTGGGCTGTGAATCCTCCTCTTCCTCTTTAATGTAGGTGGGCTGTGGATCATCTTCTTCCTCTTTAATGTGAAGGGGCTGTTGAACGTCTGTTGGGTAAATAAGTAAATAAGATAAAGAGAGAATAGAAATAGTTTGGGACTGACACTGTTAACACAATGACAATATATGTGTTATTTCGTGTGTTGTGTTAAAAGTGTGTATCAAAACAACCAATAAAAACACGGGAAATACTTCCTTTTGTCCCAGCCACTAAAATTAATTCAAAAGTGAGTACAAAAACAGACTTGGAAATTTGATGAGGAGACAGTTTTTTTTTTATAAGTACAAGGCAGCATTGATTGAGGCATTCTTAACTTTACACTCACTGATAAATAAATGATAAATGATAAATGATAAATGGGTTGTACTTGTATAGCGCTTTTCTACCTTCAAGGTACTCAAAGCGCTTTGACATTACTTCCACATTTACCCATTCACACACACATTCACACACTGATGGAGGGAGCTGCCATGCAAGGCGCTAACCAGCACCCATCAGGAGCAAGGGTGAAGTGTCTTGCTCAGGACACAACGGACATGACGAGGTTGGTACTAGGTGGGGATTGAACCAGGGACCCTCGGGTTGCGCACGGCCACTCTCCTACTGCGCCACGCCGTCCCTTGGCGTGGCGCAGTGGGATAAAAATTGTATAAATATTTTATTCTGTATACGGTCTATGACACCTAAACTTTATCTCTAAACTTAACCATAATTTGTGGTGCAGAATGACGTCTGGGTCTCAAGATAGTTCCACATGTCTAGGAATGCCACCGACGGATAATCCTTGATATTACTCAACAAATATTTAGGGATCTATTTCGTTTCATAATTAGATTTTTTTTCTCGTGTCTGCTTTTCGCAGAAAGAACTCGGCCAGGCCTGTTTAAACTATTTTTAGATGGGGGGTCACATGGAGAAAGATCTACTCCAAGTTGGCCGGACTGGTAAAATTACGGCAAGATAACGTAAAAATTAAGACAACTGCAGATTGTTTTCTTTGTTTAAAAATAAAACAAACACATTCTGAAAATGTACAAAACATAATGTTTTTTTTACATACAATAGTATCCTATCTTTAGTTGTCCTTTTTTACACTTTCAGAATCAATTATGTGATAATATTCATCAGTCAACTCATTGGTGTTCATTTTCAATCTATCAAGATAAATAAATAATATCAAAATCAAATTACAGGATGACATTGATGTAGTTTGCTCATTTTCCCCGACTGGTGCGCTAACATCATGTGTTTTTGTTGTGTTTTACATATGTAGCATCATCTACAAAGAATTGCTATTGCGACATCTAGAGGACACATTTAGAACAGCAGTTTCTTTCATTCAAAAATTTCGACTCATCTTTGTACTTAGCAAACTCATCCCGTCTCATTCACTCATTCACACACTGATGGCGGGATCTGCCATGCAAGGCGCTTACCACGACCCATCAGGAGCAAGGGTGAAGTGTCCTGCTCAAGGACACAACAGACGTGACTAGGTTGGTAGAAGGTGGGGATTGAACCAGGAACCGTCAGGCACGGCCACTCTACCAACCGCGCCACTAGCCTTCCACCATCGACCTGCCTGCTAGCCTTCCACCATCGACCTGCCTCCTAGCCTTCCACCATCGACTTGCCTGCTAGCCTTCCACCGTCGGCCTCCCTGCTAGCCTTCCACCGTCGACCTGCCTACTAGCCTTCCACCATCGACCTGCCTACTAGCCTTCCATCGACCTGCTGTTTGCCTCCAGCCATTGGCTTTGTCTACGGGCTTCCACCCGTCGGCCTTGGTTGCTAGTCTTTAGCCCTGTCTGCTAACATCTTCAAAAGTGGTAAAACGAGTGGAACTTCTCCTCTCACTATGTCACATATTATCATATTGTGTTTTATACTTTTGTGTGGTTTTACTGGTGTCCCAAATGGGTCTGGTCACCCCCACTCACAAGCTATGCTAATTCAAGATGCACAGTTTGACATATTTGATAATTTGACATTTCATCATAGTGGCAGCTACAAAATAACCTCGGCCTTACCTCAGTTGAAGATTTCTGTGACTTTGGACAAAACTAAATGGCTGCATACTATGGTAGAGTCCATTCATTCTTATTGTTTCCTTGTTTTGAGAGATCATGTCAACATTACTGCATCCTCCCCTATTGTGAGCACTTACTTTCACAGATTAAAGACCGACTCAAAAGATGGTAACTTTAAGCGCAAATGTTTAGTTATATTATTGTTATTGCTCTCAGGAAATGTTGAGACTAATCCAGGCCCTGATACACCTACACAATGTTTTACACCTGCAGATTTTAAAACTAGATCTGGTCTTGGGATTATTCATATCAATGTTCGGAGTTTACTCCCTAAACTGGATATGATAAAGATCTGGATAAACTCAACAAATGCTGATATTGTAGTCTTATCTGAAACTTAGCTTAAACAATCTGTGCTTGATAAAGATATTTACATTCATGGCTATAATGTCTATCGTACTGACCAACAAAGAAAAGGTGGTGGAGTGGCCATATATATTAAGCAGAGGTTTGATGTTAAATTAGTGCTCTCTGAATCAGTAAGTAAAGAACTTGAACTGTTAGCACTTGAAATTGAATTAGCTAGAAATCACCACATTATGGTAGTGGGGTGTTATAGGCCTCCATCTGCCCCTACTAATTCCCTATCTACTCTTGTAATGCTTCTGTGTCAACTGAAATACAAGGAAATAGTGATTTGAACTGGGACTGGCTCACATCTGTGTCTGACTCTTTGAAAGCACAGTTTGAATCTCTAAATTTAACACAATTAATTAACTCAGCTACAAGACCTAATCCTAAATGCCCTCAAAAAGCTACACTCATTGACTTAATTCTAACAAATATGCCCTTTAAATGTGTTGCATCTGGTGTTTTCCCTAATGATGTGAGTGATCATTGTGTGATTGCAGTAGTGCGAGACACAAGGATTCCTAAAAGCAAGCCTCATCTTCTTGAAAAACGTAATATGAAATTACTTGAGACGCAAGCTTTTTTACATGACTTGCATCTTTTTAATTGGGATAGAATTGCTCTTTTTGATCATGTTGAACTGGCTCGGAAATATTTTCACGAAAACTTCTTGAGTATAGTGAACAAACATGCCCCTTTTAGAAAATGTAGGGTTGGGTAACCCCCCCACCCCCCCCACCCCCCCACCCTCTAGGGGAGACCGAATGCAATGGATGTCGAGTGGGTCTGACATAATATTGTGAGAGTCCAGTCCATAGTGGATGCAACATAATAGTAAGAGTCCAGTCCATAGTGGTGTTATACTCAATGGTTAACTGGACATCTTTATGTGCTCGACGCCTCAATCATTGGTATGTGTTCATCTACAAAACCATTCTGGGTATCACCCCATCTTATCTGTCTTTTATTTTTACAAAGAAACAAGGAAGTCACAATCTTCTTTCAATGAATGTTCTGCAATTTGTCGTCCCCAAAGTAAGAACTGAACTGGGCAAGAAAGCATTTAGGTTTTCAGCAGTGATGGCTTGGAATAACCTACAATCCAATATTAACTTCAAACCCTTGTTACATTGAATGAGTTTAAAGCTTTTGTGAAAGGATTGCAGTCTACCTTGTCTGTATGCACATGTGTCATGTCAGCAAGTTTTAATGTTGTACATTTAATGTTTTATGTGTTGTTTACTGTTTTTAATGTAACCTTGCTGCTGCCCTCTTGGCCAGGTCTCCCTTGGAAAAGAGATATTTGATCTCAATGGGTTAAATAAAGAAAAAAAAACAAACAAACAAAAAAAACAGCTGTTTATTTGAAGTCTTAAATAAGTCAACTATGTGTGCAGTGCAAGGTGAAATGCAGTTATGTCATCTTCTTGTCAATAACACACACATCAAACTTTTGCATGTTGTTGCTTCCTTATTTGTCATTATTCAAAGCTGATTTTAATGTGTAGCAGCGGCAGCTGAACTCAACGTGACAACGTGTCATAGTTACGTCAGTCAGCTGGAATTAAAAATACAAATAGTTGTGTCGTTAGTCCAGAATCTCCACGGTCCTCATGGACGACATAATTAGGAACCAGGACTAAAAAAAATGATACTTGGTATACATCCCTAATCTTCACCACTAAACCTTTGAAATATGCTGACATATGTGCTGCTAAAGGTAAATAAACAGTAGCCATATTGAATGGTTGCCTTCATTTGACCACGTGAGGTAAGGAGGACGGCCTCTAGGTCACATGGTTACACCCCAGCAATTACACTGTTGATGATTGATGAGCATTCATTTTTAAATGGACGTGTTAAAAAGCAAGTATATCTCCATCTTTAGTCATAAATGTGGCCCCCGGATGAACATGTGTCACAAACATTGTATTAGATGATATGTGGATGTTGTGCTTACTTGGACTGTGATGAAGCTGCGAGGACTCAGGTGCTTTGTCTTCATGCTCTTCAGTCTTCACAGAGACAACAGTCAGTGGAAACTTGCTGACATCATCCTCCTCCTGCCCTACAGGACACTCTCCCTCCTCTTCCTCTTTCATGTGTGAGGGCTGTGGATCCTCTGAAGTGAAACTGTCCCCCTGCAGATGAGGGAGACATTCTTCTTGGTGTCCAATCAGCTGATGGATGTCTACAGGACACAAACAAAACACATTTTAACTCCTACATGCTAAATATTAAATCGTACATGAAATATAGGGCTGTGGCTATTGAAAATGTTATTAATCAAGTGTTCTACTGGAAATGTTTTCGATTAATCAAGTAACTGGATAAAACTTAGTGTTGCTTGGTTAAAGACAAATTTAAGCGACTTTAAGACATTTCACTTAATAATGAACGGCCAATTGGTTTGAGATGGTATGAGATCAAGATGTCATCTTTAGATCAGGCTTTGTTTTTTCCACAATCACTGCCACATTAAAAAGTTAAAGTACCAATGATTGTCACACACACACTAGGTGTGACCAGATTGTTCTCTGCATTTGACCCATTAACCTTGATCACCCCCTGGGAGGTGAGGGGAGCAGTGAGCAGCAGCGGTGGCCGCGCCCGAGAATCATTTTTTACGGAGATTTAACCCCCAATTCCAACCCCTGATGCTGAGTGCCAAGCAGGGAGGTAATGGGTCCCATTTTTATAGTCTTTGGTATGACACAAGCTACCCATCTCAGCGCAGACAGTCTAACCACTAGGCCACTGAGTAGGTGGATGTAGCAGGTGTTGTAGTAGGTTAATGGCTGCACCAATATGAAGGAAATAACAGGTCAGTATAGCTTTTACACACATAAATAACTTGTCAAACCTGCCAGCTAGCAGGCTAGGTTTACAGCGTCAGTTACCATGGTAACTGACTCTGACTTTGTCTTACCTTTCTTATTTACATACTCAGGAGTTTGCACTTAACCTGCTCTCCGGAATATTCCCCCGGTGACTGTGTGAGTTTTGTGTAAACATGTTGATACACTTTGTTACAAACTGAGAGGAACATCAACCTCTCATAAATATTGTGTGTCTGAACATCCTCACATGACAATTCATCTTCCTATAGACAATCTATTGAAGAAAAGTGTTAATAATAAATATAAAGTTAGTAAAGATGTGAGAGTAAGAAGTAAACAAACCTGTTGTGTGTTTTTCATGTTGTCGCTCCTTCTCCTCTTTTGTTGGACAAAGTTCCTCCTCGTACTCTGCTATGGTTCTTTCGCACATTTTCACACAATCACAACACTTTACACTCACACTTGATCTCTGCTTAGCGATGTGTTTTCATCTCTCTTTGTTAGCAGCTAACAAGCTAAGCTAACTAGCAAGCTAAGCTAGCTCGAAAAGTGCGCTCAGACTAATATAACCGGATGCAAACAGTTATCAACGATGTTACTCTATTTAATAGAGTGTAATAAAGGACATATATGTGTACATGGACGCACAGATTAAGAACACTGAACTGTGACGACTGCAATAACGTCTTCACCGTCAGACGCCATCTTGCTTTATCCTCGCCGTGTTTGGTTCGCGCGCAGTCTTGTCAGATCTCGCGAGAGAAACAAGTACAAACCAGCTCTTTTCCAGATCTCGCGAGAGAAAAAAGTACAAACCAGCTCTTTTCCAGATCTCGCGAGAGAAACAAGTAACCAGCTCCCCCCCGCCCCCCCCCCCCCCCCCACCCCGGTACAACCATTTCAACATTCTGAAAATAAAAATAAACTTTTACATTTTCAAAACAAAGACATACAACTTATTTTGGTAAATAAACAGTAGAGCCTGCTAGTCCGGGTGAGGAGTCAGTTAAGCTAGAACTAGCCAGCACCAGGCTGGATAATTCCTGTACGCATAGCAATTTTCTTAGAATAACACACAACTCACATAATGTGTTTTCTGTTGTGAATGTGTCCGGGGTAGATATGCATTCTACTGAGGTGGCAAATCATGATGCGTTCAGTCGATCGCAGCATCAAGTAAACAATCTGAAAATTCCCGTCGTATCAATTCCTAGATATGGTCGAAACTATTTAAAGTGCACTACGTATAATAAACGCAACATTATTAATATTTCTACTACGGATAATTTAAACAAAAACTCGTCAAAACAGCCCAATACTTATAATATGGGCTTTTTAAACATAAGATCATTGTCTCCCAAAACGTTATTAGTTAATGAGGTCATTAGAGACAACAATCTTAACGTCATTGGTCTTAGCGAAACCTGGCTCAAACCAGACGAATTTTTTGCGCTAAATGAGGCATCTCCTCCTAACTATACGAAGGCGCATATTGCCCGTCCCCTTAAAAGGGGTGGGGGGGTCGCACTAATTTACAATGAAAACTTTAACCTTACCCCTAACCTAAATAATAAATACAAATCGTTTGAGGTGCTTACTATGAGGTCTGTCGCACCGCTGCCTCTCGATATGGCTGTTATCTACCGCCTCCCAGGGCCCTACTCGGACTTTATTAATGAATTCTCAGAGTTCGTTGCTGATCTAGTGACGCACGCAGACAATATAATCATAATGGGGGACTTTAATATCCATATGAATAACCCATCAGACCCTCAGTGCGTGGCGCTCCAGACTATAATTGATAGCTGTGGTCTTACACAAATAATAAATGAACCTACGCATCGCAACGGCAATACGATAGATCTAGTGCTGGTCAGGGGTGTCACCACCTCCAAAGTTATGGTACTCCCGTATACTAAAGTAATGTCCGATCATTACCTTATAAAATTCGAAGTTCTGACTCATTGTCAACAAACTAATAATAATAATAACTGCTATAGCAGCCGCAACATTAATGCCGCCACAACGATGACTCTTGCTGACCTACTGCCTTCGGTAATGGCACCATTCCCAAATTATGTCGGCTCTATTGATAACCTCACTAACAACTTTGACAATGCCCTGCGCAAAACCATTGATAGTATAGCACCGCTAAAACAAAAAAGGGCCCCTAAAAGGCGCACCCCATGGTTTACAGAGGAAACCAGAGCTCATAAATTATCATGTAGAAAGTTGGAACGCAAATGGCGCGCGACCAAGCTTGAGGTTTTCCATCAAGCATGGAGTGATAGTTTAATATCGTATAAACGCATGCTTACCTTAGCTAAAGCTAAATATTACTCAAATCTCATCCGCCTCAACAAAAACGACCCTAAATTTTTGTTTAGTACAGTAGCATCGCTAACCCAACAAGGGACTCCTCCCAATAGCTCCACCCACCCGGCAGATGACTTTATGAATTTCTTTAATAAGAAAATTTAACTCATTAGAAAGGAGATTAAAGATACCGCATCCCAGCTACAACTGGGTTCTATGAACACAGATACAACTGTATCTACGACGGATACTGCAATACAAAATAGTCTCTCTCTTTTTGATGAAATAACATTAGAGGAACTATTACAGCGTGTAAGTGGGATAAAACAAACAACATGTTTACTTGACCCACTTCCTGGGAAACTTATCAAGGAGCTTTTTGTATTATTAGGTCCATCAGTGCTAAATATTATAAACTTATCACTTTCCTCTGGCACTGTTCCCCTAGCATTCAAGAAAGCGGTTATTCATCCTCTGCTCAAAAGACCTAACCTTGATCCTGACCTCATGGTAAACTACCGACCGGTGTCCCACCTTCCCTTTATTTCGAAAATCCTCGAAAAAATTGTCGCACAGCAGCTAAATGAACACTTAGTATCTAACAATCTCTGTGAACCTTTTCAATCCGGTTTCAGGGCAAATCACTCTACGGAGACAGCCCTCGCAAAAATGACTAATGATCTACTGCTAACGATGGATTCTGATGCGTCATCTATGTTGCTGCTTCTTGATCTTAGCGCTGCTTTCGATACCGTCGATCATAATATTTTATTAGAGCGTATCAAAACACGTATTGGTATGTCAGACTTAGCTTTGTCGTGGTTTAACTCTTATCTTACTGACAGGATGCAATGCGTCTCCCATAATAATGTGACCTCGGACTATGTTAAGGTAACGTGCGGAGTTCCTCAGGGTTCGGTTCTTGGCCCTGCACTCTTTAGTATTTACATGCTGCCGCTAGGCGACATCATACGCAAATACGGTGTTAGCTTTCATTGCTATGCTGATGACACCCAACTCTACATGCCCCTAAAGCTGACCAACACGCCGGATTGTAGTCAGCTGGAGGCGTGTCTTAATGAAATTAAACAATGGATGTCCGCTAACTTCTTGCAACTCAACGCCAAGAAAACGGAAATGCTGATTATCGGTCCTGCTAAACACCGACATTTATTTAATAATACCACCTCAACATTTGACAACCAAACAATTACACAAGGCGAATCAGTAAAGAATCTGGGTATTATCTTCGACCCAACTCTCTCCTTTGAGTCACACATTAAGAGTGTTACTAAAACGGCCTTCTTTCATCTCCGTAATATCGCTAAAATTCGTTCTATTTTATCCACTAGCGACGCTGAGATCATTATTCATGCGTTCGTTACGTCTCGTCTCGACTACTGTAACGTATTACTTTCGGGTCTCCCTATGTCTAGCATTAAAAAATTACAGTTGGTACAAAATGCGGCTGCTAGACTTTTGACAAGAACAAGAAAGTTTGATCATATTACGCCTATACTGGCTCACCTGCACTGGCTTCCTGTGCACTTAAGATGTGACTTTAAGGTTTTACTACTTACGTATAAAATACTACACGGTCTAGCTCCGTCCTATCTTGTCGATTGCATTGTACCAAATGTCCCGGCAAGAAATCTGCGTTCAAAGAACTCCGGCTTATTAGTGATTCCCAGAGCCCAAAAAAAGTCTGCGGGCTATAGAGCGTTTTCTATTCGGGCTCCAGTACTATGGAATGCCCTCCCGGTAACAATTAGAGATGCTACCTCAGTAGAAGCATTTAAGTCCCATCTTAAAACTCATTTGTATACTCTAGCCTTTAAATAGCCCCCCTGTTAGACCAGTTGATCTGCCGTTTCTTTTCTTTTCTCCTCTGCTCCCCTTTTCCTTGAGGGGGGGGGGGGGGGGGGGCATAGGTCCGGTGGCCATGGATGAAGTGCTGGCTGTCCAGAGTCGGGACCCGGGGTGGACCGCTCGCCTGTGCATCGGCTGGGAACATCTCTACGCTGCTGACCCGTCTCCGCTCGGGATGGTGTCCTGCTGGCCCCACTATGGACTGGACTCTTACTATTATGTTGGATCCACTATGGACTGGACTCTCACAATATTATGTCAGACCCACTCGACATCCATTGCTTTCGGTCTCCCCTAGAGGGGGGGGGTTACCCACATATGCGGTCCTCTCCAAGGTTTCTCATAGTCATTCAGATCGACGTCCCACTGGGGTGAGTTTTTCCTTGCCCGTATGTGGGCTTTGTACCGAGGATGTCGTTGTGGCTTGTGCAGGCCTTTGAGACACTTGTGATTTAGGGCTATATAAATAAAGATTGATTGATTGAGCTTATATGACCCCTTTAAATCATAAGTTGCCTGATCAGAGCGAGACGAGTCGTGGCTCCTCAGCTTCATGCAGGACGGAGTGGTAGGAGGCGTGGGCGAGGTTGACTGCTCCCTTTTGTGCAGGTGTTGTGCCGGAAAACGCACCCCTGCCATAATATGCACCCCTTGACGCGGGAGCGCGCTTACGTCACTCGGTTGCGTCACTTGTCTCGAAAAGTATATCTAACTCGGCTGTTGGCTGAAATCGCCTCTTTTAAATCGCCTCTTTTCGGCATAAAAAAGTACATAAAGTGAAATAATCCAAGTTTTCTTTACTTGTGCTTTACTTGTGGATGAATTAAAAATTGTGAGCCTTTAATGATTTCGCCGTCATTCAAGTGGCTGAAATCGCCTCTTTCGGCATAATAAAGTACATAAAGTGAAATTATCCTTACTTGTGGATGGATTCCAAATTGTGAGCATTTAATGATTTCGCCATCATTAGATCAGATAAGGCGAAAACAACAATTAATATTGGAATATTTGCTGTCCCGAAAATGTAGTATTGTCTACCTTGACAGCTACTGTAAAGAATATGTACACCAAAGTAAACCTCTATATGTACTTTTTTAGAGACATCAAGAAGAACGAATGTTTGCTGCTTCATTCGACGTGTTGTCGTGATCCAATACTCGTATTTTAAAAATATGACATTTTCTTTAACTTTAAGGAGCTCATGGGTGGATCGATGGATGAATAAATAAATGAATGCATCTGATATCTACCTTTGATTTGGTTTTAAGAAGTTTCAAATTGAACATTCACAAATAACGTTACCAAAAGTACCCGAAGTACCAGAGGCGGAGTTATGGGGGGGTGCATTACCCACCTGCCACAGAATGCACCCCCCATCTATCTCTGGCTAGGAAGGTCCTAGAGACATGAAACTCACCCTGGTTGCTCATCATAGCCCCCCGGGTATACACTGAAAACCATGTGAAAATTGGACTACCAGAAGTGGAGTTATGGGGGGGTGCATTTCCCACCTGCCACAGAATGCACCCCCCATCTATCTCTGGCTAAGAAGGTCCTAGAGACATGAAACTCACCCTGGTTACTCATCATAGCCCCCCGGGTATACACTGAAAACCATGTGAAAATTGGACTATCAGAAGTGGAGTTATGGGGGGGTGCATTACCCACCTGTCACAGAATGCTCCCCCCATCTATCTCTGGCTAGGAAGGTCCTAGAGACATGAAACTCACCCTGGTTACTCATCATAGCCCCCCCGGTATACACTGAAAACCATGTGATGATCGGACTACTAGAAGTGGAGTTATGGGGGGGGGATGCATTTCCCACCTGCCATAAAATGCACCCCCCATCTATCTCTGGCTAGGAAGGTCATAGAGACATCAAACTCACCCTGGTTACTCATCATAGCCCCCCCCCCCCCCCGGTATACACTGAAAACCATGTGATGATCGGACTACCAGAAGTGGAGTTATGGGGGGGGTGCATTTCCCACCTGCCATAAAATGCACCCCCCATCTATCTCTGGCTAGGAAGGTAGGTCATAGAGACATGAAACTCACCCTGGTTACTCATCATAGCCCTTTCCTTGCAGTGGGGGGGATATTTCTGTTCTAAAAATGTCTATATATATATATATATATATATATATATATATATATATATATATATATATATATATATATATATATATATATATATATATATATATATATATATATATATATATATATATATATATATGTATATATATGTATATATATATATATATATATATATATATATATATATATATATATATATATATATATATATATATATAGACATTTTGTATGTATATGTATATATATATTACACACACTGCTGTGTCAATCCAAAACACACAATTTATTGGTCTCTTAACATGTTTCCAGAAGAAAAGAAAATTATGGTTTCAAAGTTGGTTCCTTTTGGATGTTCCGATTCAGAAGAAGTGCAGTGTTATTTCTATGTAACACAAAATAAATAAAAACCTATACCAAACTTATTGCGTTTGTTTTTATTTGCCAATGATTTTGATAGGAAGCCATATAACTTCTCACAATTTACGTTTTCTTTTCTCGATTAAACTCTAGAGTACATTTGAATAAACTAATCGCTGAGATAGGCTCCAGCGCCCCCCGCAACCCCAAAGGGAATAAGCGGTAGAAAATGGATGGATGGATGGATAGTTGATTTTACGTTATTGTGTATCAATGTATGTTGAATTGCAACAATATCAAAGTAAAAACATGGATCTTATCATCTTGCTAGTTTATGTATTTATCATAAGATGCTTATACGCTAACCTAAGTTTTTTTTTAGTTTGCAGAGAAAATATTGAAAGGGCAGCCAATTAACATTGAGACGCACCTTTCAGCTGTGAACAATTTGAGACTGGATATTGCCACTATTCTCCTTCAAGAAACAGGTGAATTTTATTTTTAGCAGATCAATATTAATTACTTCATGTTTGAGCTGTTTTAAATCCCATGCCCTTCAGTTGAAATGACAGGGGAATGGGTAAATCATTATAGAGGAATGTACAGCACTGTATCCAAATGCTTAGTTCTAACCTGAAATTGCCCATAACCTTGGTACAAGACACTATGTTGTACCAATTTATAAATGCTGGATATTCTGGAATTATTTAAGTAACATTAATAGTGCATGTGTGGAAGGGGTCCTCTGGGTCCTACTGTCTCACTTTCTTTTAACCCTCTATGTCAGGGTTCCCCAAACTTTTTGACTCGGGGGCCGCATTGGGTTAAAAAAATTTGGCCGGGGGCCAGGCTGTATATATATATATATATATATATATATATATATATATATATATATATATATATATATATATATATATATATGTATGTATATATATGTATGTATATATACATATATACATTGTCTTTATAATCTGTTTTGTCATTTAACATCAATTAACATTGATGTTCATCAACATTTAACATTGTCACGTTATCTATGGGAAAATTCATTTTTAGACAATATGATTTGCCTGAGCAGCTAGGAGACACCAAGAGTAACAAGCGGTAGAAAATGGATTAGAAAAGAAAGATTTAAAAAAAATTAAATTAAAAATTAAAACTTTTTGTTTGACTTGGGACTTCCTGTGGGCCGGATTTTGGATGCTGGGGGGCCGGATCCAGCCCGTGGGCCGTAGTTTGGGGACCCCTGCTCCAGGTAATACAAGACAGTCTTGATTTTAAGAATTTGAAAATTGGTTGACTGCTTAACATATTGCTTTACTTTAACACATTTAAAAACAGATTTTTTTCTCGGTAAATGATGACGTATTTCAAATGAGGTTTGCCACTAACATTTTTAAACCATAAAAAATATTGATGGCACAGATTAAGTCAAATAATCAGCACAGCTTAATACAATTACATATTACTGGAGTTTATTTTAATTTCAGCAAGATATTTGAAGAAATTCGAGACTGAATATTGATGCATACTCTTTTTCGGAACAGATGATCTCAGCAAGGTCTGTCACAGCTTTGGGATGGAGGAGAGCGATAACCCTCAATGGGTACGTTTTCACTGTGCAATACAGTCAGGCTGTGAAATAGCAGGGCGTAGATAACATCATTATTGTAGTAAAATGGAAAATGTATTTTGGTGACAATGCATAATGCGTATGAGTTCAAACAGTGTACCTTCTGTTTTAATGTGTTTGTGTACAAATTGGTTGAATGATAAAGAGGTAAAAAAATAAAAAATTGTAATATGCCCTACAAATGTTAGTGAAACCAACAAATACAGAACAGTTTACTGAACTCTTCCATGACCTACTCCCTCATTTCATTCAGAAGCTGGAAAAAGGTCTCAGTCCATTTCATGTGTAGTATGAGCAAGTGGATTCTGTGGCTGTGAAGTCTCGATATGGAGCTGTAACAGTGATAATGATGAATTATTTAAATTCGGAATTTATATACATTTAATGGCCCAACTTATCTGCCTCCTCACCTCCATCCTCCTCCCCCACCTTAGATCTGCTGTGACATCTGTGATAGGTGGTTTCACCACGAGTGTGTCCTGAGGCCAGATGTGGATGGGGATTACCTGTGCCCTGCGTGTTCATGATGAGGGGAGTGTTGGAAGTATTAAACTATATTTATGTTATCCCCTTCTGCCCAATATATAATAATATTTCTGTTTATAGATGTATAGTTTTTTATGAGGAGTTACATTTTATTACAAAAAAGTGTTCTATTTTGAGTCAGTTAAGCTAGAACTAGCCAGCGATAGTCTGCGGGCTATAGAGCATTTTCTATTTGGGCTCCAGTACTATGGAATGTTCTAGCAGTAACAGTTAGAGATGCTACCTCAGTAGAAGCATTTAAGTCCCATCTTAAAACTCATTTGTATACTCTAGCCTTTAAATAGACCCCCTTTTTAGACCAGTTGATCTGCCGTTTCTTTTCTTTTCTCCTCTGCTCCCCTCTCCCTTGTGGAGGGGGCGGGGGGCACAGGTCCGGTGGCCATGGATGAAGTGCTGGCTGTCCAGAGTCGGGACCCGGGGTGGACCGCTCGCCTGTGCATCGGTTGGGAACATCTCTGCGCTGCTGACTCGTCTTCACTCGGGATGGTCTCCTGCTGACCCCACTATGGACTGGACTCTTACTATTATGTTGGATCCACTATGGACTGGACTCTCACAATATTATGTCAGACCCACTCAACATCCATTGCTTTCGGTCTCCCCTAGAGGGGGGGGGGGGGGGGGGGTACCCACATATGCGGTCCTCTCCAAGGTTTCTCATAGTCATTCACATCGACGTCCCACTGGGGTGAGTTTTTCCTTGCCCTTATGTGGGCTCTGTACCGAGGATGTCGTTGTGGCTTGTGCAGCCCTTTGAGTCACTTGTGATTTAGGGCTATATAAATAAATATTGATTGATTGATTGATTGATTGATTGATTGATTGTCTTTGTGTTCACTTTATTTGACGTTTGACTTTGAATATTGTATATATAAATTATTTAACTATTGGTGGATTTTGTTATTTGTTTGTATTAAAATAAATTGCATTATACCTTGTTTGATAAGAAATTATATTTCTTCTCCTCTCACCTGAAAAAACCTATTTAATTACAAGACTGGATTCAGATTATATTATCGTAATACAGATGTATTTATGATGTTTGGTGTGACAGGGACTTTATCTCTATTGTGAGGTAAACTTTGTTAGAGAAGTCCCATGTACCAAGAGCTGGGGACACTGTACATACCAAGAAAAACATAGGGGGTGCATTCTCAGGCAGCTGGCCTGAACGTCCTGCCTGAAAATGCAAATAACTCCACCTCTGGAGGTCCAATTTTCACATGGTTTTCAGTGTATACCCGGGGGGCTATGATGAGTAACCAGTGTGAGTTTCATGTCTCTAGGACCTTCCTAGCCAGAGATAGATGGGGGGTGCATTCTGTGGCAGGTGGGAAATGCACCCCACCCCATAACTCCACTTCTGGTAGTCCGATCATCACATGGTTTTCAGTGTATACCCCCCCCCCCCCCCATAACTCCGCCTCTGGTATTTCGGGTACTTTTGGTAACGTCATTTGTGAATGTTCAATTTGAAACTTCTTAAAACTAAATCAAAGGTAGATATCAGATGCATTCATTTATTTATTCATCCATCCACCCATGAGCTCCTAGCTTAGAGTTAAAGAAAATGTCATATTTTTAAAATACGAGTATTGGATCACGACAACACGTCGAATGAAGCAGCAAACATTCGTTCTTCTTGATGTCTCTAAAAAAGTACATATAGAGGTTTACTTTGGTGTACATATTCTTTACAGTAGCTGTCAAGGTAGACAATACTACATTTTCGGGACAGCAAATATTCCAATATTAATTGTTGTTTTCGCCTTATCTGATGTAATGATGGCGAAATCATTAAATGCTCACAATTTGGAATCCATCCACAAGTAAGGATAATTTCACTTTATGTACTTTATTATGCCGAAAGAGGCGATTAAGACAGCGAAATCATTAAAGGCTCACAATTTTTAATTCATCCACAAGTAAAGCACAAGTAAAGAAAACTTGGATTATTTCACTTTATGTACTTTTTTATGCCGAAAGAGGCGATTTAAAAGAGGCGATTTCAGCCAACAGCCGAGTTAGATATACTTTTCGAGACGAGTGACGCAACCGAGTGACGTAAGCGCGCTCCCGCGTCAAGGGGTGCATATTATGGCAGGGGTGCGTTTTCCGGCACAACACCTGCACAAAAGGGAGCAGTCAACCTCGCCCACGCCTCCTACCACTCCGTCCTGCATGAAGCTGAGGAGCCACGACTCGTCTCGCTCTGATCAGGCAACTTATGATTTAAAGGGGTCATATAAGCTACTGTTTATTTACCGAAATAAGTTGCATGTCTTTGTTTTGAAAATGTAAAAGTTTATTTTTATTTTCAGGATGTTGAAATAGTTGTACCGGGGGTGGGGGTGAAGAGCTGGTTACTTGTTTCTCTCGCGAGATCTGGAAAAGAGCTGGTTTGTACTTGTTTCTCTCGCGAGATCTGGGAAAGAGCTGGTTACTTGTTTCTCTCGCGAGATCTGACAAGACTGCGCGCGAACCAAACAGGGCGAGGATAAAGCAAGATGGCGTCTGACGGTGAAGACGTTATTGCAGTCGTCACAGTTCAGTGTTCTTAATCTGTGCGTCCATGTACACATATATGTCCTTTATTACACTCTATTAAATAGAGTAACATCGTTAATAACTGTTTGCATCCGGTTATATTAGTCTGAGCGCACTTCTAGAGCTAGCTTAGCTTGCTAGTTAGCTTAGCTTGTTAGCTGCTAACAAAGAGAGATGAAAACACATCGCTAAGCAGAGATCAAGTGTGAGTGTAAAGTGTTGTGATTGTGTGAAAATGTGCGAAAGAACCATAGCAGAGTACGAGGAGGAACTTTGTCCAACAAAAGAGGAGAAGGAGCGACAACATGAAAAACATCAATTTGTGTTACACACAACAGGGTGAATTTTGGCGAATTAAACGCCTTTCTATTATTCGCTCTTGGAGCGATGACGTCACAATGTGACGTCACATCGGTAAGCAATCTGCCATTTTCTCAAACACATTACAAACACCGAGTCAAATCAGCTCTGTTATTTTCCGTTTTTTCGACTGTTTTCCGTACCTTGGAGACATCATGCCTCGTCAGTGTGTTGTCGGAGGGTGTAACAACACGAACCGGGACGGATTCAAGTTGCACCATTGGCCCAAAGATGCGAAAGTGGCAAGAAATTGGACGAAATTTGTTCAAAATACGAGGGTGTGGGGAAAGCCGACAAAATGGTCAGTCGTTTGTTCCGCACACTTTACCGACGAAAGCTATGCTACGACAGAGATGGCAAGAATGTGTGGATATACTGCGACACTCAAAGCAGATGCATTTCCAACGATAAAGTCAAAGAAATCTGCTGCCAGACCCCCATTGAATCTGCCGGAGTGTGTGAGCAATTCAGGGACAAAGGACCTCGGTAGCACGGCAAGCAATGGCGGCAGTTTGTTCCTGCAGACAAGCGAGCTAAACCAACTGGATGTCTTGGCTCACACCGTCCCTTATGCCACCGAAGATGATCAAGAGAAGAATATCGACCCTAGCTTCCCTGGCCTGCTGACATCAACTCCAAAACTGGACAGATCGGCTTTCAGGAAAAAAGAGCGGAAGAGGGTATGTCTACAGAATATATTAATTGATGAAAACTTTATTCATTACTCGCGGTTTTACATAAATTATTATACATAAACTGTGTTTACCAATAATTTAGCTTAAAAACTTTTTTTTTTTTTCAATCATTCGAGTACATTCGGGTAGTCTTGTGCAATGCAGTATTTTGTGTCTATTTAGGTATGGTTAACCTGAGTGAAGTCTCCCCATTATTTTGTTACAGGTGTTACAGGACATTTTTTCGAACTCTTATCGACATTCACTGTTCTCTGAAGAGGATGATTGTCAAACTTTGTCAAGAGCGGATATTGGAGTTCAGATGTACTCTGATGTGAAGTCTAAAGGTAACAATTAATCGCCAAATTCGTCCGCGCTTTCTCCCGTGTCCCTGGCTGTCGTGTCGTTTTCGTCGGTTTCGCTTGCATACGGTTCAAACCGATATGACTCAATAGCTTCAGTTTCAATTTTGTTTTCGCTACCTGCCTCCACACTACAACCATCCGCTTCAATACATGCGTAATCTGTTAAATCGCTTAAGCCGCTGAAATCCGAGTCTGAATCCGAGCTAATGTCGCTATAGCTTGCTATTCTATCCACCATGTTTGTTTGTATTGGCATCACTATGTGACGTCACAGGAAAATGGACAGGTGTATATAACGATGGTTAAAATCAGGCACTTTGAAGCTTTTTTTAGGGATATTGCATGATGGGTAAAATTTTGAAAAAAAACTTCGAAAAAATAAAATAAGCCACTGGGAACAGATTTTTAATGGTTTTAACCATTCTGAAATTGTGATAATGTTCCCCTTTAAGGGTTGGAATTGAGGGTTAAATCACCATAAAAATGATTCCCGGGCGCGGCCCCCGCTGCTGCTCACTGCTCCCTTCACCTCCCAGGGGGTGATCAAGGGTGATGGGTCAAATGCAGAGAATGATCTGGCCACACTTAGTGTGTGTGTGACAATAATTGGCACTTTAACTTTTTAATGTAGCAGTGATTGTGGAAAAAACAAAGCCTGATCTAAAGATGACATCTTGATCTCATACCATCTCAAACCAATTGGCCGTTCATTATTAAGTGAAATGTCTTAAAGTCGCTTAAATTTGTCTTTAACCAAGCAACACTAAGTTTTATCCAGTTACTCGATTAATCGAAAACATTTCCAGTAGAACACTTGATTAATAACATTTTCAATAGCCACAGCCCTATATTTCATGTATGATTTAATATTTAGCATGTAGGAGTTAAAATGTGATTTGTTTGTGTCCTGTAGACATCCATCAGCTGATTGGACACCAAGAAGTATGTCTCCCTCATCTGCAGGGGGACAGTTTCACTTCAGAGGATCCACAGCCCTCACACTTGAAAGGGAACGAGAAGGATCCGAAGCCCCCCTATTTTAAAGAGGAAGAGGAGGGAGAGTGTTCTGTAGGGCAGGAGGAGGATGATGTCAGCAAGTTTCCACTGACTGTTGTCTCTGTGAAGACTGAAGAGCATGAAGACAAAGCACCTGAGTCCTCACAGCTTCATCACAGTCCAAGTAAGCACAACATCCACATATCATCTAATACAATGTTTGTGACACATGTTCATCCGGGGGCCACATTTATGACTAAAGATGGAGATATACTTGCTTTTTAACACCACCATTTAAAAATGAATGCTCATTAATCATCAACAGTGTAATTGCTGGGGTGTAACCATGTGACCTAGAGGCCGTCCTCCTTACCTCACGTGGTCAAATGAAGGCAAACATTCAATATGGCTACTGTTTATTTACCTTTAGCAGCACACATGTCAGCATATTTCAAAGGTTTAGTGGTGAAGATTAGGGATGTATACCAAGTATCATTTTTTTTAGTACTGGTTCCTAATTATGTCGTCCATGAGGACTGTGAAGATTCTGGACTAACGACACAACTATTTGTATTTTTAATTCCAGCTGACTGACGTAACTATGACACGTTGTCACATTGAGTTCAGCTGCCGCTGCTACACATTACAATCAGCTTTGAATAATGACAAATAAGGAAGCAACAACATGCAAAAGATTGATATGTGTGTTATTGACAAGAAGATGACATAACTGCATTTCACCTTGCACTGCACGCATAGTTGACTTCTTTAAGACTTCAAATAAACAGCTGTTTTTTTGTTGTTTTTGTTTTTTTTATTTATTTAACCAGGTAAAATCCCATTGAAATCAAATATTTATTTTCCAAGGGAGACCTGGCCAAGAGGGCAGCAGCAAGGTTACATTAAAACAGTAAACAACACATAAAACATCATATGTACAACATTGAAACTTGCTGACATAACACATGTGCATACAGACAAGGTAAACAGTAAACAACACATAAAACATTAAATGTACAACATTAAAACTTGCTGACATGACACATGTGCATACAGACAAGGTAGACTGCAATCCTTTCACAGAAGCTTTAAACTCATTCAATGTAACAAGGGTTTGAAGTTGAATATTGGATTGTAGGTTTTTCCAAGCCTTCGCTGCTGAAAACCTAAATGCTTTCTTGCCCAGTTCAGTTCTTACTTTGGGGACGACAAATTGCAGAACATTCATTGAACGCAGATTGTGACTTCCTTGTTTCTTTGTTAAAAGACAAGACAGATAAGATGGGGTGATACCCAGAATGGTTTTGTAGATGAACACATACCAATGATTGAGGCGTCGAGCACATAAAGATGTCCAGTTAATTATTGAGTATAACACACAATGGTGAGTAAGTTAACCATTGAGTATAACACACAATGGTGAGTAAGTTAACCATTGAGTATAACACACAATGGTGAGTAAGTTAACCATTGAGTATAACACACAATGGTGAGTAAGTTGGTGATGAATCTCAGTGCCCCGTGGTACACACTATCCAGCTTGTGGAGACAACCAGCAGTAGCATTCATGTACAACACATCTCCATAGTCAATAACAGGTAAAAGGTTGTTTCCACCAATTTCTGTTTCACAGTAAAAGAAAAGCAAGACTTGTTTCTATAATAAAATCCCAGTAAAAGTTTCAGTTTTTTTTACAACATACTGAATGTGTTCCTTAAAACTCAAGTGGTAATCAATTAAAAATCCAAAATATTTTAAAGCAGATACCAACACAATTTTGTTGCCCATTTCTTGTTCAAATGTTCTCACACAGTGCTGATCTTACAGTTTTTGATGTGGTAAAGAACATACACTTTGTTTTCTCTGCATTTAAAAGCAGTTGAAGATAGCAAAGTTGTTCTTGTACTCTGTCAAATGCATGTTGTAGATATTTAAAGGCCTCAGCAGGAGTGGGTGCTGTGCAGTATATGACAGTATCATCAGCGTAGGAATGGAAAGTTGAGTTCGGAATATTCTGTCCAAGATTATTAATTAATAATGGGCCCAACACAGAACCTTGAGGGACACCTTTTTTCACTTGCAGTACGTCCGAGATGGAACCCTCTATCTGAACAGCCTGAGTTCTGCTTGTGAGGTCATTTGCAAACCATCCAACTGCTTGCTGAGAAAAACCAATAGCTGAAAGACGTTTGATTAAAATGACATGATCAACAGTATCAAATGCCTTTGAAAAGTCAATAAAGAGGGACAGGGACAGCACTGCTTCTTGTCAAGAGCTTCAGTTACATCATTTATAAACTTCATAGCAGCAGTAACAGTACTGTAGTTTCTGCCAAAACCTGACTGAAATGGTGACAGAATAAAGTTGGTTTCCAAAAAATATTTTATCTGAACTTTTGCCAGAACAGAGAGTTTAGAGATCGGTCTGTAATCATTTAGATTACAAGGGTCACCTCCTTTTAATAGGGGGATTACAAGGGCATATTTCCAATCCGAGGGGATTTCATTTGAAATTCGAGTAAAGTTAAAAATGTGAGTCAGTGGTCCAGCTATAATTTCAGCTGCCAACTTTAAAAAGAGCGGCTCCAATTTATCTGAGCCAGCTGGCTTTCTAGGTTTAAGTTGTTTTAGAGCCCTCATGACCTCTGTTGTGGTAAAGGGTGTAAAGTTAAAAACTTGGGTATTTTCAACGGTTCTTTCCGGAGTTAGCGGAACTTCAGTAAAGTTGTCAGAATTATAGAGAAAACCAGAGGAAATAAAATGATTATTATAATGACTACCCATTTCTCTTCTGTCACTTACTCTGACACCATCAACAAGTATACTAGGTGGGAGATTGACTGAATTACAGCAGGCGGACAAAGATTTGATGATTTTCCAAAACTTCTTTGGGTGTTTGAGGTTTTCAGTTGTTGTGGAGAAATGCAATTCTAATTTTGACTATCCGAAAAAGAGAGGTAAATTGATTTCTTAATTGTCTAAAATTCAACCAATCTGCTTCTAACCCTGACTTGCGTGCCCTGGCCCAATCAGCATTACCGGTACGCTCATGCAATACATCTGATAGGTCCGATGTAAACCACTGATTGTCACGTCCTTTAACCCTACATTTTCTAAAAGGGGCATGTTTGTTCACTATACTCAAATCGTTTTCGTGAAAATATTTCCAAGCCAGTTCAACATTATCAAAAAGAGCAATTCTATCCCAATTAAAAAGATGCAAGTCATGTAAAAAAGCTTGCGTCTCAAATAATTTCATATAATGTTTTTCAAGAAGACGAGGCTTGCTTTTAGGAATCCTTGTGTCTCGCACTACTGCAATCACACAATGATCACTCACATCATTAGGGAAAACACCAGATGCAACTCTTTTGAAGGGCATATTTGTTAGAATTATGTCAATGAGTGTAGCTTTTTGAGGGCATTTAGGATTAGGTCTTGTAGCTGAGTTAATTAATTGTGTTAAATTTAGAGATTCACACTGTGCTTTCAAAGAGTCAGACACAGATGTGAGCCAGTCCCAGTTCAAATCACTATTTCCTTGTATTTCAGTTGAGACAGAAGCTTCACAAGAGTAGATAGGGAATTACTAGGGGCAGATGGAGGCCTATAACACCCCACTGCCATAATGTGGTGATTTCTAGCTAATTCGATTTCAAGTGCTAACAGTTCAAGTTCTTTACTTACTGATTCAGAGAGCACTAATTTAACATCAAACCTCTGCTTAATATATATGGCCACTCCACCACCTTTTCTTTGTCGGTCAGTACGATAGACATTATAGCCATGAATGTAAATATCTTTATCAAGCACAGATTGTTTAAGCCAAGTTTCAGATAAGACTACAATATCAGCATTTGTTGAGTTTATCCAGATCTTTATCATATCCAGTTTAGGGAGTATAAACTCCGAACATTGATATGAATAATCCCAAAACCAGATCTAGTTTTAAAATCTGCAGGTGTAAAACATTGTGTAGGTGTATCAGGGCCTGGATAAGTGTCAACATTTCCTGAGAGCAATAACAATAATATAACTAAACATTTGCGCTTAAAGTTACCATCTTTTGAGTTGGTCTTTAATCTGTGAAAGTAAGTGCTCACAATAGGGGAGGATGCAGTAATGTTGACGTGATCTCTCAAAACAAGGAAACAATAAGAATGAATGGACTCTATCATAGTATGCAGCCATTTAGTTTTGTCCAAAGTCACAGAAATCTTCAACTGAGATAAGGCCGAGGTTATTTTGTAGCTGCCACTATGAATTGTCAAATTATCAAATATGTCAAACTGTGCATCTTGAAGTAGCATAGCTCGTGAGTGGGGGTGACCAGACCCATCTGGGACACCAGTAAAACCACACAAAAGTATAAAACACAATATAATAATTTGTGACATAGTGAGAGGAGAAGTTTCACTTGTTTTACCACTTTTGAAGATGTTAGCAGACAGGGCTAAAGACTAGCAACCAAGGCCGACGGGTGGAAGCCCGTAGACGAAGCCAATGGCTGTAGGCAAACAGCAGGCCGATGGAAGGCTAGTTGGCAGGTCGATGGTGGAAGGTTGGTAGGCAGGTTGACGGTGGAAGGCTAGCAGGCAGGTCGACAGTGGAAGGCTAGCAGGCAGGTCGATGGTGGAAGGCTAGCAGGCAGGTCGATGGTGGAAGGCTAGTAGGCAGGTCGATGGTGGAAGGCTAGCAGGCAGGTCGATGGTGGAAGGCTAGCAGGCAGGTCGACGGTGGAAGGCTAGCAGGCAGGTCGACGGTGGAAGGCTAGCAGGCAGGTCGACGGTGGAAGGCTGGCAGGCAGGTTGATGGTGGAAGGCTAGCAGGCAGGTCGATGGTGGAAGGCTAGTAGGCAGGTCGATGGTGGAAAACTAGTGGCGCGGTTGGTAGAGTGGCCCTGCCTGAGGGTTCCTGGTTCAATCCCCACCTTCTACCAACCTAGTCACGTCTGTTGTGTCCTTGAGCAAGACACTTCATCCTTGCTCCTGATGGGTCGTGGTAAGCGCCTTGCATGGCAGATCCCGCCATTAGTGTGTGAATGAGTGAATGAGACGGGATGAGTTTGCTAAGTACAAAAATGAATCAAAATTTTGGAATGAAAGAAACTGCTGTTCTAAATGTGTCCTCTAGATGTCGCAATAGCAATTCTTTGTATCTTTGTAGATGATGCTATATATGTAAAACACAACTAAAACACACAATGTTAGCGCACCAGTCGGGGAAAATGAGCAAACTACATCAATAACATCCTGTAATTTGATTTTGATATTATTTATTTGTCTTGATAGATTGTAGCTGAGATAGGCTCCAGCGCCCCCCCGCGACCCCAAAGGGAATAAGCGGTAGAAAATGGATGGATGGATGGATGAAAATGAACACCAATGAGTTGACTGATGAACATTATCACATAATTGATTCTGAAAGTGTAAAAAAGGACAACTAAAGATAGAATACTATTGTATGTAAAATAACAACATGATTTGTACATTTTCTGAATGTGTTTGTTCTATTTTTAAACAAAGAAAACAATCTGCAGTTTTCTTTATTTTTACGTTATCTTGCCGTGATTTTACCAGTCCGGCCAACTTGGAGTAGATCTTCCTCCATGTGGCCCCCCATCTAAAATTGGTTTAAACACCCCTGGCCGAGTTGTTCCTGCGAAAAGCAGATACGAGAAAAAAATCCAATTATGAAACGGAATAGATCCCTAAAGATTTGTTGTGTAATATCAAGGATTATCCGTCGGTGGCGTTCCCAGACATGTGGAACTATCTTGAGTTCCAGACGTCATTCTACACCACAAATTATGGTTAAGTTTAGAGATAAAGTTTAGGTGTCATAGACCGTATACAGAATAAAATATTTACACACTTTTTATGGGGACGGCGTGGCGAATTTGGTAGAGTGGCCGTGCCAGCAGTCGGAGGGTTGCTGGTTACTGGGGTTCAATCCCCACCTTCTACCATCCTAGTCACGTCCGTTGTGTCCTTGGGCAAGACACTTCACACCTTGCTCCTGATGGCTGCTGGTTAGCGCCTTGCATGGCAACTCCCGCCATCAGTGTGTGAATGTGTGTGTGAATGGGTGAATGTGGAAATAGTGTCAAAGCGCTTTGAGTACCTTGAAGGTAGAAAAGCGCTATACAAGTATAACCCATTTATAACCCATTTATATCAGTGAGTGTAAAGTTAAGAATGCCTCAATCAATGCTGCCTTGTACTTATAAAACAACTTGCTCCTCATCAAATTTCCAAGTCTGTTTTTGTACTCACTTTAGTCTGTTTTTGTACTCACTTTTGAATGAATTTTAGTGGCTGGGACAAAAGCAAGTATTCCCGTGTTTGTATTGGTTGTTTTGCTACACACTTTTAACACAACACACGAAATAACACAAATATTGTCATTGTGTTAACAGTGTCAGTCTAAAACTATTTATATTCTCTCTTTATCTTATTTACTTATTTACCCAACAGACGTTCAACAGCCCCTTCACATTAAAGAAGAAGAGGATGATCCACAGCCCACCTACATTAAAGAGGAAGAGGGGGATCCACAGCCCACCCATATGAAAGAGGAAGAGGAGGATCCACACATGAAAGAGGAAGAGGAGGGAGAGTGTGTTGTAGGGCAGGAGGAGGACGATGTCAGCAAGTTTCCACTGACTGTTGTCTCTGTGAAGACTGAAGAGCATGAAGACAAAGCACCTGAGTCCTCACAGCTTCATCACAGTCCAAGTAAGCACATATCATTTTATTCTCAGGGCATTCAATCCATCACAACTGGACTGTTCACTTTGTCTTAGAAGACTCATCCAAGTAGGCTTCATCACTTCATGCTCATACACTTCAAGTCTTAAATCTAATCATTGGATTTAAGAGGGGAACTGCACTTTTTGGGGGAATTTTTCTATCGTTCACAATCATTATAAAAGACATGATGGCGGATATAAAAAAAAAAAAAAAATCGCATTCTAAGTAGGGCTGGGCGATATGGCCTTTTATTAATATGTGGATATGTTTAGGCCATGTCACGATACACCATATATATGTGGATATGTTTAGTCCATGTCACGATACACCATATATATGTAAATGGTAAATAAATGTTTATGTAATGCCTGCAGCTAAAAGCAACTGTGTGAGAACGTATACTCCAATATCACCATATGGTCATTTTCTATATCGCACAGAGACAAACCCACGATATATCTAGTATATTCCATACATCACCCAGCCCTAATTATAACTCATAAATGTAAATAAAAGACGACTTGCAATGGAGCCAATGGGAGGTCCTCTATAACCATCCAAAATACACCAACAATACTCCATTTGCATTTTGTGGCTTGAATGTCCACCAAGTGTTAGTTGAGTTGAGTTGACTTGACTTTGAATTTATTTGGAACATGCAAGCATACTACATGATACATCACACATGCATGCATGCAACATAATACATCACACATGCATGCATACAACATAATACATAACACATGCATGCATACAACATGATACATCACACATGCATGCATGCAACATGATACATCACACATGCATGCATACAACATGATACATCACACATGCATGCATACAACATGATACATCACACATGCATGCATACAACATGATACATCACACATGCATGCATACAACATGATACATCACACATGCATGCATACAACATGATACATCACACATGCATGCATACAACATGATACATCACACATGCATGCATACAACATGATACATCACACATGCATGCATACAACATGATACATCACACATGCATGCATACAACATGATACATCACACATGCATGCATACACCATGATACATCACACATGCATGCATACAACATGATACATCACACATGCATGCATACAACATGATACATCACACATGCATGCATACAACATGATACATCACACATGCATGTATACAACATGATACATCACAATTTCCAGTTTGTCTTTTCAACACTTTATAAATAAAGTTGATTTGATTTGATTTGATGTTGGAAAAGGAGTAGGAAGAAGCAGAGTTTATTTAATCCTACCCCTTTTATTTTACATAACAGTTGCTAACACTTTAGTTCACTTCCTGTTCTCAATGTATTCACAATATACTCCATAAGTAATCACAATAAAAATAAATAAATAATAATGAGTGAAGTAAGTTATATTTCATATGGTGAGATGAGTAAGATGATGTAGAAAATGAATGATGGATGAAATAAATTGAGAATGTTTATCTTCTTCTTTGTACTTTGTAAACACTTTAAGTGTGAAGAGTTTCTTGAAGTGGATCATATTAGTACATTGTTTGATTGCTTTGCTTCATCCATTCCATCATTTAATTCCACATACTGATATACTGAAGGTCTTAAGTGTTGTACGTGCATACAAATGTTTTAAATTACATTTTTCTCTGAGATTATATTTCTCCTCTTTTGTTGAGAATTGTTGTACATTCTTGGCTAGCAGGTTATAGTTTGCTTTGTGTATCATTTTAGCTGTTTGCAAATTCACTATGTGGTGGAATTTCAGTATTTTTGATTCAATAAATACTTGCTTTGTGTATCATTTTAGCTGTTTGCAAATTCACTATGTGGTGGAATTTCAGTATTTTTGATTCAATAAATAAAGTGTTTGTATGTTGTCTATATCCAACATGATGTATTATTATAACTGATCTTTTTTGTAACACAGTTAATGAATGAAGTGTACTTTTGTAGTTATTTCCCATATTTTTACACAATAAGTCAGATATGTAACACTAGTGAGCAGTAGAGAATATGAAGTCATTTTTGGTCTAGAACATGTTTTGCTTTATTCATTATTGATGTGTTTCTTGCTACTTTATGTTGTATATTTTTTACATGAGATTTCCAGTTCAATTTATCATCAATTATTATACCTGGACATTTGGTTTCATTTACCGTATTTTTTGGAGTATAAGTCGCACCGGCTGAAAATGCATAATAAAGAAGGAAAAAAACATATATAAGTCGCACTGGAGTATAAGTCGTATTTTTTGGGGAAATGTATTTGATAAAAGCCAACACCAAGAATAGACATTTGAAAGGCAATTTAAAATAAATAAAGAATAGTGAACAACAGGCTGAATAAGTGTACGTTTCATGAGGCATAAATAACCAACTGGTATGTTAACGTAACATATTATGGTAAGAGTCATTCAAATAACTATAACATATAGAACATGCTATACATTTACCAAACAATCTGTCACTCCTAATCGCTAAATTCCATGAAATCTTATACGTCTAGTCTCTTACATGAATGAGATAAATAATATTATTTGATATTTTACGGTAATGTGTTAATAATTTCACACATAAGTCGATCCTGAGTATAAGTCGCACCCCCGGACAAACTATGAAAAAAACTGCGACTTATAGTCCGAAAAATACGGTACTCTTTCAATTTATATTCCGTCTATTTGTGTCTGACTTTCTCTTCTGCTGTTACCAATTAGCATTATTTTACTTTTACTGAGATTCAAATATTGTCAAAGCATCTTTTTAATGTGTTCATTTCTTCTGTTATTATTTGTATTATCTTCTGTGTGTTCTCTCCTGAACAAAACACTGTTGTATCATCTGCAAATAATACCAACTTTAAATCTTTTGTAACTTTACAAATGTCATTTATATAGAGATTGAATAATTGAGGTCCTAGTATCGATCTCTGAGGTACACCACAGGATATATTTAGTGTTGTAGAAGTGTGTTGGCCTAGCTTCACGTATTGTTTCCTGTTGGTTAAATAACTTCTTATCCAGTTTAAAGGGGAACATTATCACAATTTCAGAAGGGTTAAAACCATTAAAAATCAGTTCCCAGTGGCTTATTTTACTTTTCGAAGTTTTTTTTCAAAATTTTACCCATCACGCAATATCCCTAAAAAAGCTTCAAAGTGCCTGATTTTAACCATCGTTATATACACCCGTCCATTTTCCTGTGACGTCACATAGTGATGCCAACACAAACAAACATGGCGGAAAGAACAGCAAGCTATAGCGACATTAGCTCGGATTCAGACTCGGATTTCAGCGGCTTAAGCGATTCAACAGATTACGCATGTATTGAAACGGATGGTTGTAGTGTGGAGGCAGGAAGCGAAAACGAAATTGAAGAAGAAACTGAAGCTATTGAGCCATATCGGTTTGAACCGTATGCAAGCGAAACCGACGAAAACGACACGACAGCCAGCGACACGGGAGAAAGCGAGGACGAAATCGGCGATCGCCTTCTAACCAACGATTGGTATGTGTTTGTTTGGCATTAAAGGAAACTAACAACTATGAACTAGGTTTACAGCATATGAAATACATTTGGCAACAACATGCACTTTGAGAGTGCAGACAGCCCAATTTTCATCAATTAATATATTCTGTAGACATACCCTCATCCACTCCCATTTCCTGAAAGCTGATCTGTCCAGTCCAGTTGAAAATGCATCTGCTTTGAGTGTCGCAGGATATCCACACATTCTTGCCATCTCTGTCGTAGCATAGCTTTCGTCGGTAAAGTGTGCGGAACAAACGTCCAATTTCTTGCCACTTTGGCATCTTTGGGCCACTGGTGCAACTTGAATCCGTCCCTGTTCGTGTTGTTACACCCTCCGACAACACACCGACGAAGCATGATGTCTCCAAGGTACGGAAAACAGTCGAAAAAACGGAAAATAACAGAGCTGATTTGACTCGGTGTTTGAGAAAATGGTGGATTGCTTCCCGATGTGACGTCACAACGAGAGAGCGAATATTAGAAAGGCGTTTAATTGGCCAAAATTCACCCATTTAGAGTTCGGAAATTGGCTAAAAAAATATATGGTCTTTTTTCTGCAACATCAAGGTATATATTGACGCTTACATAGGTCTGGTGATAATGTTCCCCTTTAAGAAACATGGAATTGGGATTTCTGTCTATGAGCTCACTCAAGTCCTCAACTGATCCATCATCTGCATTTGGAAATCTTTGTTCCACATTTTTTCCGATATTAACAAAGTAATCATTAAAACGTTCAACTATTTGGTTCATATTGTCATTTTTTGTATTTCTATGTAGAAAGTACTGGGGGTAATCTTTCTTAGCAGCATTTTTAATGATGCTATTTAGGATGCCCCATGTTGCTCTCATGTTGTTTCTGTTCTTCTTTAATAATTGTCTGTCATATTCCTTCTTACATGTTCCTAGTATACCAATTAGATTCTTTTTATATTTATTATACTTATTTTCTGCCTCTATAGATGTCTGTGTTATTAATATTCCATATAATGTCTTTTTTTTGTGACAAGCATTTTTCAGTCCTTTTGTCATCCATGGTTGGTTGTTTTTCTTTTGCTTCTTACTAACTTCTTTCCATGGACAACATAAACATTGATATTATACATGTGGGCCAATATATATATATATATATATATATATATGTATATATATATATATATATATATATATATATAATTGATGTGGCAAGCTACTTTTGCAGTGTAGCTTGTAGTGTAGCGTGCTAGAATTCTCTGAGGATAGCTTAGGTCCATTTAATTGAGAGTAACTTGTAGCTTAGCTTACTACATTGTCCAGGTAGCTTGCCCATCACTGTCTATTTGGCCTAGCTCACATGTCAATAGTTTGAATACTGCAAACTTCAATACAGTAACACCTCATTTGTTCTGCAGACGTCCAGCGGGTGTCAGCGGGGAGTCATGAAGAGGAGTGGCACACCAGTGTGGGACAGAAGGAGCTACAGGCCCCCTCCCACATTAAAGAGGAGCAGCTTCATGATGAAGATGAAGCTCAGTCCTTACAGCTTCATCACAGTCAAAGTGAGGAGAACAGAGGGGCGGAGCTTGTAAGTCAACACATCACAGAAGCTGATGGAGAGCATTGTGAAGATATCAAGTCAGAACCAGACAGCATCTTTGCTCCACTGTCAGACATGGACCACATGATGTCACACTCTTCTGATCACAGTGACCACATCCAAAAACCTTTGGAGAGTAAAAATGACTCTAAAGGTGATACGAGACATCACACTAACAACAAACACGTTGACAGCTCTGAATGTGGGAAATTATTTAGATGGAAGAGTCATTTTACAGTACACATGAGAATACATACTGGAGAGAAACCTTTTACTTGCTCTGTTTGTAAGAAAAGTTTCTACACAAAGCAAAGCATGACCACACACATGAGAACACACACTGGAGAGAAACCTTTTACTTGCTCCGTTTGTAAGAAGAGTTTCTCCAGAAAGGTACACATGACCACACACATGAGAACACACACTGGAGAGAAACCTTTTGCTTGCTCAGCTTGTGCTAAAAGATTCAACAATAAGAATGACATGATATTACACATGAGAACACACACAGGTGAGAAACTTTTTACTTGCTCTGTTTGTAAGAAGAGTTTCTCCAGAAAGGAACAAGTGACCACACACATGAGAACACACACTGGAGAGAAACCTTTTACTTGCTCTGTTTGTAAGAAGAGTTTCTACAGCAAGCAAATCATGACCACACACATGAGGAGGACACACACTGGAGATAAACATTTTGTTTGCTCAGCTTGTGCTAAAAGATTCAACACTAAGATTGAAATGATATTACACATGAGAACACACACAGGTGAGAAACCCTTTACTTGCTCTGTTTGTAAGAAGAGTTTCTCTAGAAAGCCACACATGACCAGACACATGAGAACACACACTGGAGAGAAACCTTTTTCTTGCTCAGCTTGTGCTAAAAGATTCAACACTAAGAATAACATGATATTACACATGAGAACACACACAGGTGAGAAACCCTTTACTTGCTCTGTTTGTAAGAAGACTTTCTCCACAAAGCAACGCATGACCAGACACATGAGAATACACACTGGAGAGAAACCGTTTAGTTGCACTGTGTGTGATAAGATGTTCAGGTTTAAGAATCAGGTCAGTAGACACAAGTGTGTAACAGTCATGGAAGCTGCAGGGATGTAAAAACACTTAAACAGTGATTGTGCTAAATGTAGTTTAAAAACACAGCATGTTTAATATGAATGTATATTTGATGTTGTATGTAGTGCTTCTCATCTTCTAGTCTTATATGTTGTCCTGTACTTACTTTTTAAAGGGGGACATTATCACAATTTCAGAAGGGTTAAAACCATTAAAAATCAGTTCCCAGTGGCTTATTTTATTTTTCGTAGTTTTTTTTCAAAATTTTACCCATCACGCAATATCCCTAAAAAAAGCTTCAAAGTGCCTGATTTTAACCATCGTTATATACACCCGTCCATTTTCCTGTGATGTCACACAGTGAAGCCAACACAAACAAACATGGCGGAAAGAACAGCAAGCTATAGCGACATTAGCTCGGATTCAGCGGTTTAAGCAATTCAACAGATTACGCATGTATTGAAACGGATGGTTGTAGTGTGGAGGCAGGTAGCGAAAACGAAATTGAATAAGAAACTGAAGCTATTGAGCCATATCGGTTTGAACCGTATGCAAGCGAAACCGACGAAAACGACACGACAGCCAGCGACACGGGAGAAAGCGAGGACGAATTCGCCTTCTAACCAACGATTGGTATGTGTTTGTTTGGCAGTAAAGGAAACTAACAACTATGAACTAGGTTTACAGCATATGAAATACATTTGGCAACAACATGCACTTTGAGAGTGCAAACAGCCCAATTTTCATCAATTAATATATTCTGTAGACATACCCTCATGTCAGCAGGCCAGGGAAGCTAGGGTCGATATTCTTCTCTTGATCATCTTCCGGACGGTGTGAGCCAAGACATCCAGGGGGTTTAGCTTGCTCGTCTGTGGGAACAAACTGCCGCCATTGCTTGCCGTGCTAGCGAGGTCCTTTGTCCCTGAATTGCTCACACACTCCGGCAGATTCAATGGGGGTCTGGCGGCAGATTTCTTTGACTTTATGGTTGGAAATGCATCTGCTTTGAGTGTCGCAGGATATCCACACATTCTTGCCATCTCTGTCGTAGCATAGCTTTCGTCGGTAAAGTGTGCGGAACAAACGTCCAATTTCTTGCCACTTTGGCATCTTTGGGCCACTGGTGCAACTTGAATCCGTCCCTGTTGGTGTTGTTACACCCTCCGACAACACACCGACGAGGCATGATGTCTCCAAGGTACGGAAAACAGTCGAAAAAACGGAAAATAACAGAGCTGATTTGACTCGGTGTTTGAGAAAATGGCGGATTGCTTCCCGATGTGACGTCACGTGGTGACGTCATTGCTCCGAGAGCGAATATTAGAAAGGCGTTTTATTCGCCAAAATTCACCCATTTAGAGTTAAAAAATATATGGTCTTTTTTCTGCAACATCAAGGTATATATTGACGCTTACATAGGTCTGGTGATATTGTTCCCCTTTAAAATAAACGAAAATGAGAAGCTATATTATCTATCAACTGTTAATGCAAATGAAGATCAGTGTAAAGTTTGTCATGACGTACAAACATGGCACAAGATTCTAGGGCACTGCAACTATGATGATGTAATCAAACTCCAAACTGTGGACAAAGGTATGGTAATTAAGGGAAATGTTGTTAAGCCAGATCAGATGTGTGAAATATGTACAAAAGGCAAGTTTACCCAAATGAGGAATAGGGAGCTAGATGCTAAAGCAAATAAACCCCTGGAGTTAATCCATACAGACCTAGCAGGGCCAATGAAAACTGAAAGCATAGAAGGACACAAATACGCACAATGTTTCACAGATGACTATTCAGGTGCTGTATTAGTATATTTTCTTAAGTCAAAAAGTGATGCAGTAGCTGCAACAGAAAAGTTCTTAGCAGATGTAGCACCCTATGGAGATGTGAAGTGTATACGTTCAGACAACGGCACTGAGTTTACAAACAGAGAGTTCCAAATGTTACTAACAAAGAACAAAATAAGACATGAGCCTTATTCGCCACACCAAAATGGCACAGCAGAGAGAGAATGGCGAACACTGTTTGACATGGCTAGATGCTTACTGATAGAAAGCAAACTACCAAACTTGTTGTGGAACTATGCCATTCAAACAGCAGCTCATGTTAGAAACAGGTGTTACAATAGACGGACTAAGAAAACAGCATATGAGTTACTTACAGGAAAAGTACCAAATGTGTCACAAATGCAAAAGTTTGGGTCTACATGTTTTAGTTACAAACAAGAAAAAGGAAAACTAAACTCCAAAAGTGAGCAGGGCATTTTCATAGGATATGATAAAAACAGCCCAGCCTTCCTTGTATATTATCCAGAAATGGAAAAGGTCCAAAAGATCAGATTGGTGAGATTCGCAACCAAAACAAGTGTAGAGAGAGACACACAAACTTGGGAGCCATACGCAGGACATGACATTGGCAACAGAGACAATGCAGTCTGTGACAGTGACCAGAAGGATGAGGACAGAGTTCAACCTGAAAACAGAACTGAGGATTTAAATGAGCAGGAAGATGTGGAACAGTCAGCGGCAAATGCCGAAACAGAAATCAGAAAGAATCCATTCAGGATAAAACAAAAGCCAGCTTATTTACAAGATTTTGAGACTGATGATTCATTGGACAGATTACAAACATGCGTTGATTTCTGTTATCGAGCAGTTTGTGACATTCCAGAAACTTATCAGGAAGCCGTGTTATCATCCAAGTCAATGCACTGGAAAAACGCCATGGATGAGGAGATGAACTCACTAGTGGAAAATGACACATTCCAGTTGACTGACTTACCACCAGGTAAGCGAGCTTTAAAAGCGAAGTGGGTTTATGCACTCAAAACAGACACAGATGCATCTAATAAATATAAGGCGAGATTTGTTGCCAAAGGATACGACCAGAAAGTAGGAACAGATTACGAAGCCACGTTTTCACCGACAGCTGACATATTAAGTGTAAGAATTCTCATGCAGAAGGCGGCACAGGAGGACTTAATCTTACATCAGATGGACGTGAAGACCGCATATCTGCACGCACCCATAGACTGTGAAATCTATTTAGAACAACCACAAGGATACGAGAAAATCTCTAACACTGGTGAAAAACTGGTATGTAAACTGAACAAATCATTGTATGGACTCAAACAGTCGGGCAGAAACTGGAATACAGTGTTACACACCCATTTATGTGAAAATGAATTGATGCAGATCATTGTGTGTATACAAGAGAAAAATATGGTCAAAAGGTAATACTTATTATTTGGGTAGATGACCTTATTTTAGCTGCTTCAAGTGAAAAATCAATGCAGGATGTAAAAAGAATGTTAACTCAGAGATTCAAAATGAAGGATTTGGGAATCCTAAAACATTTCTTAGGAATAGACTTTGCACAAACAAATGGACTAGTCAAAATGTCACAAGAGAGATATGTGAAAAAGGTTTTACAAAGGTTTGATATGGAAAATTGTAAACCAAGAGAAACTCCTTGTGAACCAAAACTTGATTACGCAGAAAATGCTGAAAAGTTGAAACAACCAAGACAGTACAGAGAAGCAGTGGGAAGTTTAATTGACTTATCCACATGCACTCGACCTGACATAAGCTTTGTTGTGAGTAAACTATCTCAAGACTTTAATGAACCTACTATGGAACATTGGAATACAGTGAAACATGTATTCAGATACCTAAAAGGTACATCAGAACAAGGACTTAACTTCAAGAAGAATGTAACTGAAAGACTCGGTCTGACAGTTTACTGTGATGCAAGTTGGGCATCAAATGAAACAGACAGACGTAGCACATCAGGCTATTGTGCAACTTTGTGTGAAGGCAGTTCATTCATTTCATGGAAGACAAGAAAACAACCAACAGTAGCTCTTTCTACCTGTGAAGCAGAGTACATTTCGTTAGCTTCAGCTATACAGGAGTGTCTTTACATTGAACAGCTACTAAAAGGACTTGATAACTATCAATATGTTAAAACAAAAGTGTACGAAGATAACCAAGGTACGATTGCACTCACTAAAAATCCTGTTAACAGACAAAGATGCAAACACATTGATGTGAAATACCATTTCATAAGAGACATTGTTGCTACTGGTAGGGTATTACTGGAATATTGCCCAACAGAACAAATGGTTGCTGATATCCTGACAAAACCAGCTACTAAACAGAAGTTGAAATGTTTTTCACAGAATATTTTTGGCATTTTGGGATAAAGACTAGAAGGAGGGATCTTAACAAAACAGGATGATGGAAGATGTTCTTGAAATATTGTTTACAAATTGGTTTAACACAGTGAGCTAATAGCGAGTGGGGGTGTTAAGATTGTATATATCTGCGCTTTTACTCTGTGGAGCTTTGTTGTAGAGGCTGGATGTTGTAGCGCATGTTCTCCACTTGGGGCGCTCTGGTGCTGTGTAGTGTTTAACACCGCAGCAGTTGTGTGTTCAACAGAAGAAGAAGAATAAAGTATCCTCGGTGAGAGGACGTTGATGATCGGACTCGATGAAAGTGTCGTTCATGTGCACGCATAAAGAGCTCCATTAAGCTCAAACACCTTAACACATACCATACCAACTTTATTTATAAAGCCCTTTAAAAAGAAGCACAGTTGAAGAACAAAGGGCTGAACACCACAAAGAAATAGAGGCAAAGCACAGACTAAAAAATAACATTTAAAACAGAAGTAAAATACACATTGATAAAGCAAATACAAATTATCCTAAGAACAATTTGTTAGATAAAAAGCAGTTAAAAAGTTAAAAACGGTTAAAAAAGTTAAAAACAGTTTACATCTCATGCTGGGTTAAAAGCCAGTGAATAAAAATGGGTTTTAAGAAGGTTCTTAAAGGCCTACTGAAAGCCACTACTACCAGTCTGATAGTTTATATATCAATGATGAAATCTTAACATTGCAACACATGCCAATGCAATTTTAAATTTCCCAGGAAACTTCCGGTTGAAAACGTCTAGGTATGATGACGTTTGCGCGTGACGTCACGGGTTGAAGTGGAAGTATTGGGACACCATTGTATCCAATACAAACAGCTCTGTTTTCATCGCAAAATTCCACAGTATTCTGGACATCTGTGTTGGTGAATCTTTTGCAATTTGTTCAATGAACAATGGAGACAGCAAAGAAGAAAGCTGTAGGTGGGATCGTGTATTAGCGTCTGGCTGCAGCAACACAACCAGGAGGACTTTGACTTGGATAGCAGATGCGTGACCGTGACTACAGCTTTGGCTTCCAAACATTTGATCTCTTGCCCGTACGTGCGTGTCGCTATGTGCATGTCACCAGAGGTGGGTAGTAACGCGCTACATTTACTCCGTTACATCTACTTGAGTAAGTTTTGGGATAAATTGTACTTCTAAGAGTAGTTTTAATGCAACTTACTTTTACTTTTACTTGAGTATATTTATAGAGAAGAAACGCTACTTTTACTCCGCTACTTTTATCTACATTCAGCTCGCTACTCGCTACTAATTTTTTATCCATCTGTTAATGCACGCTTTGTTTGTTTTGGTCTGTCAGACAGACCTTCATAGTGCCTGCGTTACTGGTGACGTTTCACTCCGTTCCACCAATAAAATGCAGTCACTAGTGACGTTCACTCCGTTCCACCAATCAAATGCAGTCACTGGTGACGTTGGACCAATCAAACAGAGCCAGGCGGTCACATGACCTGACTTAAACAAGTTGAAAAACGTATTGGGGTGTTACCATTTAGTGGTCAATTGTACGGAATAAGTACTGTACTGTGCAATCTACTAATACAAGTTCCAATCAATCAATCAAAAGTGTGAAGGAAAAAAGACCATTTTTTATTTTAACCGTACATCCCGTCAAAAGCCTAAAGACTGACTGCACAGTTCCTGTCTTCACAATAAAAGTGCCGCTCCATCGCGCCTGCGCTTTCAAAATAAGAGTCTCCGAAAGCCAGTGCAAACAAGCTAGCAAGCTACGGAGTTTGCCGCCAATGTATTTCTTGTAAAGTGTATAAAAACGAATATGGAAGCTGGACAAATAAGAAGCCAAAAACCAACCACTTTCATGTGGTATTAGACAGAAAGGAGGAACTTTTTTCCTCCTCCATTTGAAAACGTGGACGTTATCATCACTACTGTCTGATTACAATCAATGCAAGTCATCAGAATCAGGTAATACACCAACTTATACTCTTGTTTTCATGAAAGAAAGGAATATATATGTGTTAAACATGCATGTATATTCATTAAAACACCTTTAACATGTAAACAAAAATAATAAATATAAATTATATACTGTATATATCAATGTATGTATACATATATATATATATATATATATATATATATATATATATATATATATATATATATATATGTGTGTGTGTGTGTGTGTGTATGTTACTCATCAGTTACTCAGTACTTGAGTAGTTTTTTCACAACATACTTTTTACTTTTACTCAAGTAAATATTTGGGTGACTACTCCTTACTTTTACTTGAGTAATAAATCTCTAAAGTAACAGTACTCTTACTTGAGTACAATTTCTGGCTACTCTACCCACCTCTGCATGTCACGTACGTAACTTTGGGGAAATATATGTTTCTTGCTTACTTGCCAGGGTGTCGCCGAAAGCTACAATGCCTGCCGCCGCCGCGCCGCTGTCCTCACCTGTCTGGGTTGACTTCCTCCGTCTCCGGGCCGCCGACCGCATCGATGATCGGGTGAAGTCCTTCGTCGCGCCGTCGATCGCTGGAACGCAGGTGAGCACGGGTGTTGATGAGCAGATGACAGCTGGCGTAGGTGGAGAGCTAGTGTTTTTAGCACAGCTCTGTCGAGGTCCCGTAGCTAAGTTAGCGTCAATGGCGTTGTTAGCAACAGCTTTGCTAGGCTTCGACAGGCGGTACAGCATTAACCGTGTGGTTACAGGTCCAGGGTTTGGTAGTATTGTTGATATTCTGTCTATCCTTCCAATCAGGGGCTTATTTATTTTGTTTCTATCTGCAGTTAAGCATGATGCTATCACGTTAGCTTCGTAGCTAAAGTGTTTTGCCGATGTATTGTCGTGGAGATAAAAGTCACTGTGAATGTCCATTTCGCGTTCTCGACTCTCATTTTCAAGAGGATATAGTTTCCGAGGTGGTTTAAAATACAAATCCGTGATCCACAATAGTAAAAGGAGAACGTGTGGAATCCAATGAGCCCTTGTACCTAAGTTACGGTCAGAGGGAAAAAAAGATGCGTCCTGCACTGCACTCTAATCCTTCACTCTCACGTTCCTCATCCACAAATCTTTCATCCTGGCTCAAATTAATGGGGTAATCGTCGCTTTCTCGGTCCCAATCGCTCTCGCTGCTGGTGTAAACAATGGGGAAATGTGAGGAGCTCTACAACCTGTGACGTCACGCTACTTCCGGTACAGGTAAGGCTTTTTTTTATCAGCGACCAAAAGTTGCAAACTTTATCGTCGATGTTCTCTACTAAATCCTTTCAGCAAAAATATGGCAATATTGCGAAATGATCAAGTATGACACATAGAATGGATCTGCTATCCCCGTTGAAATAAGAACATTTCATTTCAGCAGGCCTTCAAACAGCTCTGCTTGTGTGCAAGTGTTTCATTGGTCTTGTGCCAAAGTACATCTCTGACATGTGAGAGCCATATGAAGCATCTCCTGCTCTGGGAACTTCAATGAGTGGTCTCCTGTTGGTACCTAGAGTCAGGGTCAACCATCATTTGTCTTATGTTATAATCTAAATTGAAGTGTTTTTATACTTCCAACGTGTGTAGATGAGATATTTGTCAGTTTTCTTATTGGTTTAGTAAGTGTTTTCAGGCTGGATTTGAACTTTGCCAATGTTAATGCCTGTCTCACATCTTTAGGAATATGATTGTAGATTTTAGGAGCATAAAAGTGAAACATGACTCCGGCCACCAGCAGGAGAACACTCACTGAGGTTCCCAGAGCTGGGAATGGTTCATGTGACTCTAGCATGTCATAGAAGAAGATGAACATATACTAGTACAACAGCAGAGATGTTTTACACTCTATTCTTCTGAGCAAACTACTAATATGCTCATATTTGCGGGTTGTGTCAGGACTGGAGCAGCAGCATTGTGGATGTACTGCAGCTGCTCTACAGCTTGTTTAGAGAGCCCAGTGAGACGCTCTCAACTGCTGGAGACAACGGCATGGATGATTGACAATTTTTGTCATAATAATGCTTTCCATTATTCCATCTCATTTGAAATATTTCCATTACTTCAAATTAATTATAACAAATATTATTCAAAGTTGCAGCCACAGAAATTTGAGTTCCATCCACCCATTGATTTTTTTTTCTTTAAAGGGGAACATTATCAGCAGACCTATGTAAGCGTCAATATATACCTTGATGTTGCAGAAAAAAGACCATATATTTTTTTAACCGATTTCCGAAGTCTAAATGGGTGAATTTTGGGGAATTAAACGCCTTTCTATTATTCGCTCTCGGAGCGATGACGTCACAACGTGACGTCACATCGGGAAGCAATCCGCCATTTTCTCAAACACTGAGTCAAATCAGCTCTGTTATTTTCCGTTTTTTCGACTGTTTTCCGTACCTTGGAGACATCATGCCTCGTCGGTGTGTTGTCGGAGGGTGTAACAACACCAACACGGACGGATTCAAGTTGCACCAGTGGCCCAAAGATGCGAAAGTGGCAAGAAATTGGACGAAATGTGTTCAAAATACCAGGGTGTTGGGGAAAGCCGACGAAATGGTCAGTCGTTTGTTCCGCACACTTTATCGACGAAAGCTATGCTACGACAGAGATGGCAAGAATGTGTGGATATCCTGCGACACTCAAAGCAGATGCATTTCCAACGATTAAGTCAAAGAAATCTGCCGCCAGACCCCCATTGAATCTGCCGGAGTTTGTGAGCAATTCAGGGACAAAAGACCTCGGTAGCACGGCAAGCAATGGCGGCAGTTTGTTCCCGCAGACGAGCGAGCTAAACCCCCTGGATGTCTTGGCTCACACCGTCCCTTATGCCACCGAAGATGATCAAGAGAAGAATATCGACCCTAGCTTCCCTGGCCTGCTGACATCAACTCCAAAACTGGACAGATCAGCTTTCAGGAAAAGAGAGCGGATGAGGGTATGTCTACAGAATATATTAATTGATGAAAATTGGGCTGTCTGCACTCTCAAAGTGCATGTTGTTGCCAAATGTATTTCATATGCTGTAAACCTAGTTCATAGTTGTTAGTTTCCTTTAATGCCAAACAAACACATACCAATCGTTGGTTAGAAGGCGATCGCCGAATTCGTCCTCGCTTTCTCCCGTGTCGCTGGCTGTCGTGTTGTTTTCGTCAGTTTCGCTTGCATACGGTTCAAACCGATATGGCTCAATAGCTTCAGTTTCTTCTTCAATTTGGTTTTCGCTACCTGCCTCCACACTACAACCATCCGTTTCAATACATGCGTAATCTGTTGAATCGCTTAAGCCGCTGAAATCCGAGTCTGAATCCGAGCTAATGTCGCTATAGCTTGCTGTTCTATCCGCCATGTTTGTTTGTGTTGGCATCACTATGTGACGTCACAGGAAAATGGACGGGTGTATATAACGATGGTTAAAATCAGGCACTTTGAAGCTTTTTTTTAGTGATATTGCGTGATGGGAAACATTTGGAAAAAAACTTTGAAAAATAAAATAAGCCACTGGGATCTGATTTTTAATGGTTTTAACCCTTCTGAAATTGTGATAATGTTCCCCTTTAAACATGTCTAAACCATTTTTAAATACAAACAAAATGAATACAGCTCCATTATTCACAACACATTTTAAAAACTAATAGTCATAAAGAAACATGATGGGGGGGATTTATTTGAATATACAATAATACATTTAGCATTTCCAAATGATCAAATGGAAAGACTTCCAAAACATGCTGGTGTAATAGTATATTGTATTTCTTCTTTTTATATTGAACCATTTTTTAAAGATGTCATCAAAAATGTAGTGTAGCAATTCTTTACAGTTAAACTATGATGTCATTAACCTTGATCTCATTTGAAATAATGTGTAGTTGTGATTAGTCATCAGATAATATCATCCATATTACATCTTCTGTTATTCCCAACACTAACGCTGGTGGAAGACGTCATTCTTGAAATGGTAGAAGTCAGTCCTGACAGCATTTCAGAGCAAGGCATGTTTTCATTCAATCTCTTCTCAGCCTTTTTCTGCTTTATAATGAAGGTGAGACAGATTCAAACTTCAACTTCTAAATGACTCATTTTTACATTTGTCTGACTACACTGTGACAACTAAATGAACACACATATTGGAAAATAACTCCATAAGTTGACTTATGGTAGTAGTACAGGTTGAGTTATGGTAGTAGTTAAGTTGACTTGTGATAGTAGTACAGGTTGAGTTATGGTAGTAGTTAAGTTGACTTATGGTAGTAGTACAGGTTGAGTTATGGTAGTAGTTAAGTTGACTTATGGTAGTAGTACAGGTTGACTTGTGGTAGTAGTTAAGTTGACTTATGGTAGTAGTACAGGTTGACTTATGGTAGTAGTTAAGTTGACTTATGGTAGTAGTACAGGTTGAGTTATGGTAGTAGTTAAGTTGACTTATGGTAGTAGTACAGGTTGAGTTATGGTAGTAGTTAAGTTGACTTATGGTAGTAGTACAGGTTGAGTTATGGTAGTAGTTAAGTTGACTTATGGTAGTAGTACAGGTTGAGTTACGGTAGTTGTACAGCTTTTACCTTTAAGCTGATACTGAGGGCGACTGTGTTGACTAGTTTGAGGCGTGCAAATGATAGAATGTGTTAATATGTTTGGATATGACAATCTCTTTATGTGAAGCTATGAAAAGGAAATGAAATGTAGGCTATAGAACATCATGTATGAATGGAACATTGTCACCACACGCACGGCCAAAAACTGTTTGTGTCCTCCATGCAATCGCCCCGAGTGCTCCCACCTGAACCCAATTAAATGACGTTACCATGGCAACCGCACCATAGCAACGGTCCCAACCCTGTCAACACTTCCTGTTTCTCAAGAGGAAGTGGGCGGAGCAATCTGCCGAAAAGGAATTTCAGCATGAACAGAGGCCAGCAATCAATTAGAGAAAACAAAATAAAAACAATATAAACAAATAAGGAAATTTGTCTCCTACAGTATGCAAAGTAAATGTCTGTGGGATGATGTACAATACTGGCTTGTGCCTGACACTCCAAACTTTGATTGATATTGATATTGTTTTGGGGATGTTTAAAAAGAAAACATACATTAAAAATGTTTAAAACCCAATAATGGGAATTTCTGTTTTATCCACGAATGTAAGTTTGTAAAAATACAAAATAAACATCCTTCCACAAACAATTCAGCCTTTTTCTCTCACTTTATATTGCATAAAGGTCTGGGGACATACATATAAAACAATCATCATTTTACAAAAGAGAGTAATAAAGATCATTAATAAAATGGATTATAGAGACCCAACAAATAATTCATAAAGTCACACATTTTAAAATGGTATAAAAGACAAGTGTTCAAATGATGTATAAAGTAAATAATAATATGCTTCCTGAAGTGGTCCAGAAGATGTTTCACATGTGAACCAGTACATATGTATATCATATAAAGGTGATCATCTATGGGATCATTAACAATTAGAAATACAAATATGGAATACTTCAATATTTCAAACTATCTAATCTATAAATGTAGGAGCATATTAAAAAGATAGTTACACAAACAACAATGATGTCACACATGTTATATGTGCTGATGTTGTTAGAAAGTCAACATTAAAGTCTTGACAGTTTATTTCAAATCCTGCAGTTTCATTTGCTGCTGCTGTTCTCACCAGCACACTTGTGTTTCTTACACTGGTACTTAGAAGACAATCTTTCACCACACACACTGCAACTCAACACTTTCTCTCCTGGGTGTCTTCTCATGTGTCTTTTCAAAGATTGCCTTTGTGTAAAACCTTTACCACAAGTTGAACAAGAAAAAGGTTTTTCACCAGTGTGTTTTTTCATGTGCATTTTCACACTCTGACTTTGTGTGAACTCTTTACCACAAGTTGAACAGGAAAAAGGTTTTTCACCAGTGTGTGTTCTCATGTGTACTTTCAAATATTGACTTTTAGTAAAACCTTTACCACAGTTTGAACAGGAAAAGGGTTTTTCACCAGTGTGTGTTCTCATGTGTCCTTTCAAATGTTGACTTTGTGTAAAACCTTTACCACAGGTTGAACAGGAAAAGGGTTTTTCACCAGTGTGTGTTCTCAAGTGTTTTTTGAAAGATTGCCATTGTGTAAAACCTTTACCACAGATTGAACAAGAAAAAGTTTTTTCACTAGTGTGTGTTCTCATGTGTACTTTCAATGTGTGACTTTCTACAAAACTTTTACTACAGATTGAACAGATAAAAGTTTTTTCTCCAGTGTGTGTTCTCATGTGTCTTTTCAGCGAACTATGGTATTTAAAAGTTTTGTGACAGTGAGAACATGTGAAGTGAGTGTTGTCAGTGTGACATGTTGCATCATCTTTAGAGTCTTCATCATCAGTGTCAGGAGAGTGTGACGTTGTGTCCTCACTATCTGATAGTGGAGCTAAGATCTTGTCTGCTTGTGATCCTTCACAGTGGTCTCCATCAGCTTCTGTTGTCATGTGTTGTGTTGAGCTGCTGCTTGGAGGCTCCGCCTCTCTCTTCTCCTCACTTTCACCTTTGACCTCATCATCTTCACTCTTCACAGGGACACCAGTCACTGGGAACTCCACCAGTCCTTCAATATGATCTTCTTCCTGACTAACGCTGTGTTCCTCCTCTTCCTCTTTAATGTGGGGGGTCAGTGAGTCTTCCTCTTCCTTTTTACAGGGCAGGGTCTGTGTCAAAGAGGAAAAAGAGACACCAGAGGGTCCGTGGTGCCTGGTCTTCCTCTTTGGTGGATCCTCCTTCAACATCCTGAAGCTACTCTCCTGTTTTTCAGGCAGAAGTTGTTCTTCACAGACGTCTGCAGGACACAAAATGACAAACATGCTTGACAAATGTCCAGATTTGCTCAGTCACATGAGGCATTCAGTAAGTTTACATGTACTTAAAATAACAAGTTAATGTATGAATTGGCCTGAAAACAAACACACTGCTGTTTACAACATCATTCACAGGAAAAGAAGACCACTTTTTACGAGGGGTGGGCAATATGGCCTAAAATCGGTATTGCCATAAATTCCCTTCTGCCTGAGGTATGATGTATAAAGTTGGAGAAAAGATTAGGTCGTTTACATTGTAAATCTGTATTCCGTATTGTTAGCTCTGCTATGGCGCTACCTTGTGGTCGAGTTCGCTCACTGCGAGTGCAGTGGGTTGAAAGTGCATTTCCTTTTGCTACGTGCCATAAACCCCAAGTATGGTTTCTTCATTTATCTCGCCAAGCAACGTTTGTAAGTGTAACCGGGGATTTCCACTGGATGTGGAACGGCGGCGCCACGGCGACAGACTTAACCACAATTTGTGGTTTAGAATGACGTCTGGAACTCAAGATAGTTCCACATGTCTGGGAACGCCACCGACGGATAATCCTTGATATTACTCAACAAATCTTTAGGGATCTATTCCGTTTCATAATTAGATTTTTTTCTCGTATCTGCTTTTCGCAGGAAGATCTCGGCCAGGGGTGTTTAAACTAATTTTAGATGGGGGGCCACATGGAGGAAGATCTACTCCAAGTTGGCCGGACTGGTAAAATTACAGCAAGATAACGTAAAAATAAAGACAACTGCAGATTGTTTTCTTTGTTTAAAAATAGAACAAACACATTCTGAAAATGTACAAATCATGTTTTTTTTTTTTTTTACATCCAATAGTATTCTATATTTAGTTGTCCTTTTTTACACTTTCAGAATCAATTATGTGATAATGTTCATCAGTCAACTCATTGGTGTTCATTTTCAATCCATCAAGATAAATAAATAATATCAAAATCAAATTACAGGATGTTATTGATGTAGTTTGCTCATTTTCCCCGACTGGTGCGCTAACATCATGTGTTTTAGTTGTGTTTTACATATGTAGCATCATCTACAAAGATACAAAGAATTGCTATTGCGGCATCTGGAGGACACATTTAGAACAGCAGTTTCTTTCATTCAAAAATTGCGACTCATTTTTGTACTTAGCAAACTCATCCCGTCTCATTCACTCATTCACACACTAATGGCGGGATCTGCCATGCAAGGCGCTTACAACGACCCATCAGGAGCAAGGGTGAAGTGTCCTGCTCAAGGACACAACAGACGTGACTAGGTTGGTAGAAGGTGGGGATTGAACCAGGAACCCTCAAGCACGGCCACTCTACCAACCGCGCCACTAGCCTTACACCATAGACCTGCCTACTAGCCTTCCACCATCAACCTGCCTACCAGCCTTCCACCATCGGCCTGACTGCTAGCCTTCCACCATCGACCTGCCTGCTTGCCTTCCACCATCGGCCTGTCTACCAGCCTTCCACCATCGGCCTGTCTACCAGCCTTCCACCATCGGCCTGCCTGCTAGCCTTCCACCATCGACCTGCCTGCTTGCCTTCCACCATCGGCCTGTCTACCAGCCTTCCACCATCGGCCTGTCTACCAGCCTTCCACCATCGACCTGCCTATTAGCCTTCCACCATCGGCCTGCCTGCTAGCCTTCCACCATCGACTTGCCTGCTAGCCTTCCACCATCGACCTGCCTGCTAGCCTTCCACCATCGACCTGCCTACTAGCCTTCCATCGGCCTGCTGTTTGCCTCCAGCCATTGGCTTCGTCTACGGGCTTCCACCCATCGGCCTTGGTTGCTAGTCTTTAGCCCTGTCTGCTAACATCTTCAAAAGTGGTAAAACAAGTGGAACTTCTCCTCTCACTATGTCACATATTATTATATTGTGTTTTATACTTTTGTGTGGTTTTACTGGTGTCCCAAATGGGTCTGGTCACCCCCACTCACGAGCTATGCTACTTCAAGATGCACAGTTTGACATATTTGATAATTTGACATTTCATCATAGTGGCAGCTACAAAATAACCTCGGCCTTATCTCAGTTGAAGATTTCTGTGACTTTGGACAAAACAAAATGGCTGCATACTATGGTAGAGTCCATTCATTCTTATTGTTTCCTTGTTTTGAGAGCTCACGTCAACATTACTGCATCCTCCCCTATTGTGAGCACTTACTTTCACAGATTAAAGACCGACTCAAAAGATGGTAACTTTAAGTGCAAATGTTTAAATATATTATTGTTATTGCTCTCAGGAAATGTTGAGACTAATCCAGGCCTTGATACACCTACACAATGTTTTACACCTGCGGATTTTAAAACTAGATCTGGTTTTGGGATTATTCATATCAATGTTTGGAGTTTACTCCCTAAACTGGATATGATAAAGATCTGGATAAACTCAACAAATGTTGATATTGTAGTCTTATCTGAAACTTGGCTTAAACAATCTGTGCTTGATGAAGATATTTACATTCATGGCTATAATGTCTATCGTACTGACCGACAAAGAAAAGGTGGTGGAGTGGCCATATATATTAAGCAGAGGTTTGATGTTAAATTAGTGCTCTCTGAATCAGTAAGTAAAGAACTTGAACTGTTATCACTTGAAATTGAATTAGCTAGAAATCAACACATTATGGTAGTGGGGTGTTTTAGGCCTCCATCGGACCCTAGTAATTCCCTATCTACTCTTGTGAAGCTTCTGTCTCAACTGAAATACAAGGAAATAGTGATTTGAACTGGGACTGGCTCACATCTGTGTCTGACTCTTTGAAAGCACAGTGTGAATCTCTAAATTTAACACAATTAATTAACTCAGCTACAAGACCTAATCCTAAATGCCCTCAAAAAGCTACACTCATTGACTTAATTCTAACAAATATACCCTTCAAATGTGTTGCATCTGGTGTTTTCCCTAATGATGTGAGTGATCATTGTGTGATTGCAGTAGTGCGAGACACAAGGATTCCTAAAAGCAAGCCTCGTCTTCTTGAAAAACATAATATGAAATTATTTGAGACGCAAGCTTTTTTTACATGACTTGCATCTTTTTAATTGGGATAGAATTGCTCTTTTTGATAATGTTGAACTGGCTTGGAAATATTTTCACGAAAACTTTTTGAGTATAGTGAACAAACATGCCCCTTTTAGAAAATGTAGGGTTAAAGGACGTGACAATCAGTGGTTTACATCGGACCTGTCAGATGTATTGCATGAGCGTAATGCTGATTGGGCCAGGGCACGCAAGTCAGCGTTAGAAGCAGATTGGTTGAATTTTAGACAATTAAGAAATCAATTTACCTCTTTCCTTCGGAAAGTCAAAATTAGAATTGCATTTCTCCACAACAACCTCAAACATCCAAAGAAGTTTGGGAAAATCATCAAATCTTTGTCCGCCTGCTGTAATTCAGTCAATCTCCCACCTAGTATACTTGTTGATGGTGTCAGAGTAAGTGACAGAAGAGAAATGGGTAGTCATTATAATAATCATTTTATTTCCTCTGGTTTTCTCTATAATTCTGACAACTTTACTGAAGTTCCGCTAACTCCGGAAAGAACCGTTGAAAATACCCAGGTTTTTAACTTTATGCCCTTAACCACAACAGAGGTCATGAGGGCTCTAAAACAACTTAAACCTAGAAAGCCAGCTGGCTCAGATAAGTTGGAGCCGTTCTTTTTAAAGTTGGCAGCTGAAATTATAGCTGGACCACTGACTGACAATTTTAACTTTACTCGAATTTCAAATGAAATCCCCTTGGATTGGAAATCTGCCCTTGTAATCCCCCTATTAAAAGGAGGTGACGCTAGTAATCTAAATGATTACAGACCGATCTCTAAACTCTCTGTTCTGGAAAAAGTGATTGAATCCCTTATCAGTGAACAGATAAAAGACTTTTTGGACACCAACTTTATTCTGTCACCATTTCAGTCAGGTTTTGGCAGAAATCACAGTACTGTTACTGCTGCTATGAAGTTTATAAATGATGTAACTGAAGCTCTTGACAAGAAGCAGTGCTGTCTGTCCCTCTTCATTGACTTTTCAAAGGCATTTGATAGTGTTGATCATGTCATTTTAATCAAACGTCTTTCAGCTATTGGTTTTTCTCAGCAAGCAGTTGGATGATTTGCAAATGACCTCACAAGTAGAACTCAGGCTGTTCAGATAGAGGGTTCCTTCTCGGACGTACTGCAAGTGGAAAAGGGTGTCCCTCAAGGTTCTGTGTTCGGCCCATTATTAATTAATAATCTTGGACAGAATATTCTGAACTCAACTTTCCATTCCTATGCTGATGATACTGTCATGTACTGCACAGCACCCACTTCAGCTGAGGCCTTTAAATATCTACAACAAGCATTTGACAGAGTACAAGAACAACTTTGCTATCTTCAACTGCTTTTAAATGCAGAGAAAACAAAGTGTATGTTCTTTACCACGTCAAAAACTGTAAGATCAGCACCGTGTGAGAACATTTGAACAAGAAATGGGCAACAAATTGTGTTAGTATCTGCTTTTAAATATTTAGGATTTTAATTGATGACCATTCACATTCAGTATGTTGCAAAAAAACCCTGAAACTTTTACTGGGATTTTATTATAGAAACAAATATTGCTTTTCTTTTACTGTGAAACAGAAATTGGTGGAAACAACCTTTTTACCTGTTATTGACTATGGAGATGTGTTGTACATGAATGCTATTGCTGGTTGTCTCCACAAGCTGGATAGTGTGTACCACGGGGCACTGAGATTCATCACCAACTTACTCACCATTGTGTGTTATACTCAATGGTTAACTTACTCACCATTGTGTGTTATACTCAATGGTTAACTTACTCACCATTGTGTGTTATACTCAATGGTTAACTTACTCACCATTGTGTGTTATACTCAATGGTTAACTTACTCACCATTGTGTGTTATACTCAATGGTTAACTGGACATCTTTATGTGCTCGACGCCTCAATCATTGGTATGTGTTCATCTACAAAACCATTCTGGGTATCACCCCATCTTATCTGTCTTTTATTTTTACAAAGAAACAAGGAAGTCACAATCTTCGTTCAATGAATGTTCTGCAATTTGTCGTCCCCAAAGTAAGAACTGAACTGGGCAAGAAAGCATTTAGGTTTTCAGCAGTGAAGGCTTGGAATAACCTACAATCCAATATTCAACTTCAAACCCTTGTTACATTGAATGAGTTTAAAGCTTCTGTGAAAAGATTGCAGTCTACCTTGTCTGTATGCACATGTGTTATGTCAGCAAGTTTTAATGTACATTTAATGTTTTATGTGTTGTTTACTGTTTTAATGTAACCTTGCTGCTGCCCTCTTGGCCATGTCTCCCTTAGAAAAGAGACCTTTGATCTCAATGGGATTTTTACCTGGTTAAATAAAGAAAAAAAAAACAAGAAAAAAAAACCAGCTGTTTATTTGAAGTCTTAAAGAAGTCAACTATGTGTGCAGTGCAAGGTGAAATGCAGTTATGTCATCTTCTTGTCAATAACACACACATCAAACTTCTGCGTGTTGTTGCTTCCTTATTTGTCATTATTCAAAGCTGATTTTAATGTGTAGCAGCGGCAGCTGAACTCAATGTGACAACGTGTCATAGTTACGTCAGTCAGCTGGAATTAAAAATACCAATAGTTGCGTCATTAGTCCAGAATCTTCACGGTCCTCATGGACGACATAATTAGAAACCAGTACTAAAAAAATGGTACTTGATATACATCCCTAATCTTCACCACTAAACCTTTGAAATATGCTGACATATGTGCTGCTAAAGGTAAATAAACAGTAGCCATATTGAATGTTTGCCTTCATTTGACCACGTGAGGTAAGGAGGACGGCCTCTAGGTCACATGGTTACACCCCAGCAATTACACTGTTGATGATTGATGAGCATTCATTTTTAAATGGACGTGTTAAAAAGCAAGTATATCTCCATCTTTAGTCATAAATGTGGCCCCCGGATGAACATGTGTCACAAACATTGTATTAGATGATATGTGGATGTTGTGCTTACTTGGACTGTGATGAAGCTGTGAGGACTCAGGTGCTTTGTCTTCATGCTCTTCAGTCTTCACAGAGACAACAGTCAGTGGAAACTTGCTGACATCATCCTCCTCCTGCCCTACAGGACACTCTCCCTCCTCTTCCTCTTTCATGTGTGAGGGCTGTGGATCCTCTGAAGTGAAACTGTACCCCTGCAGATGAGGGAGACATTCTTCTTGGCGTCCAATCAGCTGATGGATGTCTACAGGACACAAACAAAACACATTTTAACTCCTACATGCTAAATATTAAATAATACATGAAATATAGGGCTGTGGCTATTGAAAATGTTATTAATCAAGTGTTCTACTGGAAATGTTTTCGATTAATCGAGTAACTGGATAAAACTTAATGTTGCCTGGTTAAAGACAAATTTAAGCGACTTTAAGACATTTCACTTAATAATGAACGGCCAATTGGTTTGAGATGGTATGAGATCAAGATGTCATCTTTAGATCAGGCTTTGTTTTTTCCACAATCACTGCCACGTTAAAAAGTTAAAGTACCAATGATTGTCACACACACACTAGGTGTGGCCAGATTGTTCTCTGCATTTGACCCATTAACCTTGATCACCCCCTGGGAGGTGAGGAGAGCAGTGAGCAGCAGCGGTGGCCACGCCCGTGAATCACTTTTATGGTGATTTAACCCCCAATTCCAACCGTTGATGCTGAGTGCCAAGCAGGGAGGTAATGGGTCCCATTTTTATAGTCTTTGGTATGACACAAGCTACTGATCTCAGGGCGGACACTCTAACCACTAGGCCACTGAGTAGGTGGATGTAGCAGGTGTTGTAGTAGGTTAATGGCTGCACCAATATGAAGGAAATAACAGGTCAGTATAGCTTTTACACACATAAATAACTTGTCAAACCTGCCAGCTAGCAGGCTAGGTTTACAGCGTCAGTTACCATGGTAACTGACTCTGACTTTGTCTTACCTCTCTTATTTACATACTCAGGAGTTTGCACTTAACCTGCTCTCTGGAATATTCCCCCGGTGACTGTGTGAGTTTTGTGTAAACATGTTGATACACTTTGTTACAAACTGAGAGGAACATCAACCTCTCATAAATATTGTGTGTCTGAACATCCTCACATGACAATTCATCTTCCTATAGACAATCTATTGAAGAAAAGTGTTCATAATAAATATAAAGTTAGTAAAGATGTGAGAGTAAGAAGTAAACAAACCTGTTGTGTGTAACACAACTTGATGTTTTTCATGTTGTCGCTCCTTCTCCTCTTTTGTTGGACAAAGTTCCTCCTCGTACTCTGCTATGGTTCTTTCGCACATTTTCACACAATCACAACACTTTACACTCACACTTGATCTCTGCTTAGCGATGTGTTTTCATCTCTCTTTGTTAGCAGCTAACAAGCTAAGATAACTAGCAAGCTAAGCTAGCTGGAGAAGCATCAAAGTGCGCTCAGACTAATATACAAACAGTTATTATGACTCTATTTAATAGAGTGTAATAAAGGACATATATGTGTACATGGACGCACAGATTAAGAACACTGAACTGTGACGACTGCAATAACGTCTTCACCGTCAGACGCCATCTTGCTTTATCCTCGCCCTGTTTGCTTCGCGCGCAGTCTTGTCAGATCTCGCGAGAGAAACAAGTAACCAGCTCTTCCCCCCACCCCCGGTACAACTATTTCAACATTCTGAAAATAAAAATAAACTTGTACATTTTCAAAACAAAGACATACAACTTATTTTGGTAAACAAACAGTAGCTTATATGACCCCTTTAAATGATAAGTTGCCTGATCAGAGCGAGACGAGTCGTGGCTCCTCAGCTTCATGCAGGACGGAGTGGTAGGAGGCGTGGGCGAGGTAAGGGACAAGCGGTAGAAATGGATGGATGGATGTCTCTCACCCCGTCTGTAAGAGTTATATTTAAAAAGGTTTGTTTAACCACGTCTTTCGGCTTACGGCCATACTACCCTGAACACGCCCGATCTCGTCCGATCTCGGAAGCTAAGCAGGGTCGGGCCTGGTTAGTACTTGGATGGGAGACCGCCTGGGAATACCAGGTGCTGTAAGCTTTTACACTCACGCCAGAGGGCGCTGTTTCTCACTTCTTGCAAAAAAAAAAAACCCAACGGTTTTTATTTCACTTTCAGTTTTACAAAAACACATGTCATTTTATAAATTCACCAGTCACGGATAGTCCGTCAATATGTTCAACACCAGTTTGGCAATATAACAATATAACAATGTATCATAATTAATACACAGTATGAGAATGTGTGCTGTATAAATGAATGAATTAATTACTTAATTTAATTAGAACACAACATGAGCAAAATCATGACAGTAAATATGCAGGGATTACCTAAACTGATGTGTTGTGTTAATTTAGTAATGTTAAAGTGTAGTTGTTGTTGATTGTTTTATTTCATTTATAATGAATTGAACACGAATAGAAGACCAAATGTGACAGATTTTGCTAATGTATTGTGTTAATTAAGCAACATCAAATATTTGACAATTGTTTTATTTCATCTTCCAAAGTTTAGAGCCAAAATGAAAAGGCATACAAGAGCCCAGGTATTTAAAAAGTATTAGTTTACATTTCTCTTGAAGGATGAGTAAAGGCAGATAGAATGTGTTCAAATCATGTTTTTCAGACTGCTCGCCTGAAAAATGTGTCCGTACCTGGACCTGAAAAATACTCCTGACATAAAAATAATCATAAAAAAGAAAAAAAAGAAAAAAAGAAAGTGTAATAAAAGAGCAAACAGGTGAAATGTAATAAGAAAAAGTTGCAATGTTGACTCTTATAACAGAAAGCTGTCAGACAGGCTGTTTTTAGCTGCATAAAACAAAAACAAAAATAAACAAATATAAAAACGTATAATTGACAATCGTCGATTGCTTTATTTTATTTATAAAAGCTAAGAATAATGAATCAAAATAATGTTATGAATTATCGACCTATAGAAGGCTCCAATTACTACACATCAAATATTTCACTTTAAAATATTTTTTTGGGGAAAAAATATTAATTTTTTGTATATATATATATATATATATATATATATATATATATATATATATATATATATATATATATATATATATATATATATATAATAGTTGCAGGCTTTCATTACGATACTTTGTCTTTTTTTGTTTTTGTTTTTTAATTTATTCTATAAACCTTTATTTATAAACTGCAACATTTACAAACAATCGAGAAATAATAATAATCAAAAGTACAAAAACAGTACAAATCAGCGCCAGGGGGTAAACTCCATAAAGTAACTAAAATAGAATGCAAAAATAAAATTATATATATAACAAAATGCAAAGCCATAGGCTCACACAAGTTCAGTAAATAACTGAAATGTGGAACACAGCATCATCGTTTTGCTTGTTAGAGGTAGAGAGTGTTTTAACGTCAAGTTCTAATAAAACACAGGTCTGGTATTGAGAAACTTGCTTTTATGAATATAAAACTTAGCCAATAGTATCATGACGTTGCAAAGGTCAAATTCCTTTTCAAATGTTTTTTCATACAGTGTAAATCCAAATAGCACATCTTTAAAACAAAGCACACATTTGTCATGAATATTGTCCAGGATGAAGCCACAGATGGCTGCCATAGTGATGGAGTGCTTTCACAAGTCCAAAACAGCTGCTAAACTGTCTCTGGATGCATGGTACATAAGGTGCAACATGCATGGTACATAAGGTGCAGGTAACATAAGGTGCAACATGCATGTTACATAAGGAGCAGGTAACATAAGGTGCAGCATGCATGGTACATAAGGTGCAGGTAACATAAGGTGCAACATGCATGGTACATAAGGTGCAGGTAACATAAGGTGCAACATGCATGGTACATAAGGTGCAGGTAACATAAGGTGCAACATGCATGGTACATAAGGTGCAGGTAACATAAGGTGCAACATGCATGGTACATAAGGTGCAGGTAACATAAGGTGCAACATGCATGTTACATAAGGAGCACGTAACATAAGGTGCAGCATGCATGGTACATAAGGTGCAGGTAACATAAGGTGCAACATACATGGTACATAAGGTGCAGGTAACATAAGGTGCAACATGCATGGTACATAAGGTGCAGGTAACATAAGGTGCAACATGCATGGTACATAAGGTGCAGGTAACATAAGGTGCAACATGCATGGTACATAAGGTGCAGGTAACATAAGGTGCAACATGCATGTTACATAAGGAGCAGGTAACATAAGGTGCAGCATGCATGGTACATAAGGTGCAGGTAACATAAGGTGCAACATGCATGGTACATAAGGTGCAGGTAACATAAGGTGCAACATGCATGGTACATAAGGTGCAGGTAACATAAGGTGCAACATGCATGGTACATAAGGTGCAGGTAACATAAGGTGCAACATGCATGGTACATAAGGTGCAGGTAACATAAGGTGCAACATGCATGGTACATAAGGTGCAGGTAACATAAGGTGCAACATGCATGGTACATAAGGTGCAGGTAACATAAGGTGCAACATGCATGGTACATAAGGTGCAGGTAACATAAGGTGCAACATGCATGGTACATAAGGTGCAAGTAACATTAGGTACAACATGCATGGTACATAAGGTGCAGGTAACATAAGGTGCAACATGCATGGTACATAAGGTGCAGGTAACATCAATGTCCTTCTTGTATCTAAACATCACAGTCTTTACAGGGTAATAACTATAGACATCTTATAAGTAGACGCAGCATTGGCTGCTGTGACGCGAGAAATTCGGCCGCCATCTTGAAGAGGTGATGAGGAGCCGGCGAGCAGCCTAAACTGACAGTTGACAGGTAGAAAACAAAGATGCTAAACTGACAGTTGACAGGTAGAAAACAAAGATGCGGACTGTTGAAAATAGGTATCGGGGGATTACTTTTCACAAGTAAGATTTAACATTAACGTACTATTGGTTGTATTTGTACTACAAAGACATGCACCTGGGGATAGGCCCCTCCCACCTCCAAAGACATGCACCTGGGGATAGGCCCCTCCCACCTCCAAAGACATGCACCTGGGGATAGGCCCCTCCTACCTCCAAAGACATGCACCTGGGGATAGGCCCCTCCCACCTCCAAAGACATGCACCTGGGGATAGGCCCCTCCTACCTCCAAAGACATGCACCTGGGGATAGGCCCCTCCCACCTCCAAAGACATGCACCTGGGGATAGGCCCCTCCCACCTCCAAAGACATGCACCTGGGGATAGGCCCCTCCTACCTCCAAAGACATGCACCTGGGGATAGGCCCCTCCCACCTCCAAAGACATGCACCTGGGGATAGGCCCCTCCCACCTCCAAAGACATGCACCTGGGGATAGGTTGATTGGCAACATTAAATGGTCCCTAGTGTGTGAATGTGAGTGTGAATGTTGTCTGTCTATCTGTGTTGACACTGTGATGAGGTGGCGACTTGTCCGGGGTAGTACACCGCCTTCCGGCCGAATGCAGCTGGGATAGGCTCCAGCGACCCCAAAAGGGACAAGCGGTAGGAAATGGATGGATGGATGGATGGTTGTATTTTGTGAAAAGAATATTAGCACAGAGTTGAGAAGGAGCAAAGATCTTCAATAGTACTGAAATGGTAGCCGCTAGCAAACAAGAGTATGACCATAATAGAATTGCTTGTCAATGAAATTAATTAAATGAAAGAATGTCATACTTGAATAACATAAAGTTGAAATAAATGATGAAGATAAAGATTGTAAAAGCCAACAGGGGTAAAAGTTAGGACCACAGTCCAGATTGTGTAGGACATACTTGCCAACCTTGAAACTTCCGAATTCGGGAGATTCGAACTGTCCTGGATAAACTGAAATTCTTGATTCCATTTGTTTTGGAACTTACAAGCGTATTTCTTCATCTTACTCGTCGTCGGCGTCGCCAACTCGCCATGGCTGTATCTTCCTTGTTCTTCTGCTTCGTCTCCTCGTTGTGTGCGCAGTTGTGCACTCTCTAAAAGCCCTAGATGTTATAACGTGATTGGGCAGGCACGCTGTTTATATTGTGGAAAAGCGGACGTGAGAACAGGCTGTCGACTCGTCACTCAGGTCCACGCCCCCTCCAGCTCCGGCTAAAAATCGGGAGAAAATCGGGAGAATATTTGTCCCGGGAGGTTTTCGGGAGAGGCGCTGAAATTCGGGAGTCTCCCGGGAATATCGTGAGGGTTGGCAAGTATGGTGTAGGGGGGGATAATATATGTTAGCTAACTAGACAATCAGATGGACAGTGGCTGTACAGTATTATACAAGTCTACATTTAGTCTAGCTTCAAGTAACAATATTCAAATACTAACATTGTTGGGTAAAACAGAATTTGCTTTTATTCTGAATCCAGTGAAACAGATTGGTGGTTTTAGCTGATATAAAGACTTTCAGGTGTTTATATTTGTTTATGTTGAAGTATTTGGCAGACACTTTTATCCAAAGCGACATACATCAAAAATACATATAAAACAATGACTGTAAACATGATCATTTAAGGGAAGAATGTAATAGAAAATATCAATACAAAGTGTCAAGAGAGAATAAACTCTGTGCTGCTGCAGCAACAGAGATACAGTCTATAAGATATATAGATATCTAATGTATTCATACATTGTTTATGTAGCATGTATATATAACCTACTCATATTCTTTCTTCAACTTCAAAATAGCTGACCCTTCTCTGGGATTATATTCCCAGTTTTGATCTGGCAGGTCTGCTCACTTATAGCACATAAGAATATTCTATTACTGTTAAGCAAACTATGAATAATAAAACATGTGTCCTTTATCATAGCTACACGTATGACAAAAAAGCGTGTGAAAATCAGTGGTATTCAGTGAGGTAAGATGAATTAAATGTTCATTGCTCCTGCCAAATGAATTGCACTGATCACCACTCCAAGATGGCGGCCCCGCGTCTCGTCAGCGCCAGTAGGCAGTAGCGCTCCATGCTGCCTACCCTTAGAACATGTCTATGCTCCCCGGTACAACTATTTTATTATATACTATTTACTTATTCTGAAAATAAAAGTAAACTTGTCCATTTTACATTTTCAAAACAAAGACAAAGAACTTATTTTCGTAAAAATAATCAAATATTTAGCAATGTATTGAAACAACAGTAGCATTAGGAAAGAGAAAAATAACAAAATAAATATTACACTCATGATACTTTCCCATGTTTTCTGAGATTGATAATGTTTGAGGGATTCTAAAAAAGGGGGGGAAAAACAACTTTAAAAAACAATTGTCATGTGTAGTTTTTTAATTAGAAATGTAGATTATTAAAAACAAAACTATCCTTCATAACCTTCCACATATAATGTTGCCATTTTCTCTAATCTACATATTGCATAAAGGGGACATACATATAAAACAATATTCATATTACAAAAGAGAGTAATAAAGGTAATTAAAAGAATGGATTATTGAGACCCAACAAATGATTCATAAATTCACACATTTTAAAATTGTATAAAACACAACTGCTCAAATGATGTATAAAGTAAATAATAATATGCTTCCAGAAGATGTTTCACATGTGAACCAGTACATATGAACTAAGAGGGATTTATGTGTACTCAAAAGCAAAGGTATGAACACATGTAAAACAAATATGTACATCATATAAAGGAGTTCATCTATAACATCATTAATAGTTAAAAAATATTTCTGAATATTTCCATACACATAAAAAGTATTTGTAACATGTTTTGTCCTGTTTATTCTCACCTTTACAGTCAAAGTGTTGTGTTCATTTTTAAATGAAAGTACACAATGTTCTATATTAAAACGTGTACTTGACTGAAAAAAAGCAATAATCTACAATATCTAATCTATAAATGTTAGAATATATGTGCTGATGTTGTTAGAAAGTCAAAGTTAAAGTTTAGACAGCTTATTACAAATCCTGCATCTTCATTTGCTGCTGCTGTTCTCACCAGCACACTTGTGTTTCTTACACTGGTACTTAGAAGACAATCTTTCACCACACACACTGCAACTCAACACTTTCTCTCCAGTGTGTGTTCTCATGTGTCTTTTCAAATGCGGACTTTGTACAAAACTTTTACCACATACTGAACATGTATGAGGTTTTTCTCCAGTGTGTGTACTCATGTGTCTTTTCAAATGCGGACTTTGTGCAAAACTTTTACAACATACTGAACATGTATAAGGTTTTTCTCCAGTGTGTGTACTCATGTGTGTTTTGAAATAGTCCCTGCGAGTAAAATCTTTACAGCAGATTGAACATGAAAAAGGTTTTTCTCCAGTGTGTGTTTTCATGTGTGTTTTGAAATGCTCCCTTTGAGTAAAATCTTTATGGCAGATTGAACATGAAAAAGGTTTTTCTCCAGTGTGTGTTCTCATGTGTACTTTCAAATGTGGCCTATGTGTAAAATCTTTACCACAGATTGAACATGAAAAAGGTTTTTCTCCAGTGTGTGTTCTCATGTGTGCTTTTAAACTTTGATTTATTATAAAACTTTTACCACATTCTGAGCAGGAAAAAGGTTTTTCTCCAGTGTGTATTCTCATGTGTACTTTCAAATGTTGCCTATGAGTTAAACCTTTACTACAGATTGAACATGAAAAAGGTTTTTCTCCAGTGTGTGTTCCCATGTGTGCTTTTAAACTTTGATTTGTTACAAAACTTTTACTACATTTTGAGCAGGAAAAAGGTTTTTCTCCAGTGTGTATTCTCATGTGTATTTTTAAATGTTGCCTATGAGTTAAACCTTTACCGCAGATTGAACATGAAAAAGGTTTTTCTCCAGTGTGTGTTCCCATGTGTGCTTTTAAACTTTGATTTGTTACAAAACTTTTACCACATTCTGAGCAGGAAAAAGGTTTTTCTCCAGTGTGTATTCTCATGTGTATTTTCAAATCGTGCCTATGAGTAAAATCTTTACCGCAGAATGAACATGAAAACGTTTTTTCTCCAGTGTGTGTACTCATGTGTCTTACCAGATGACGATTGTGTTTAAAGGTTTTGTGACAGTGAGAACATGTGAAGTGAGTGTTGTCAGTGTGACATGTTGCATCATCTTTAGAGTGTTCATCATCAGTGTCAGGAGAGTGTGACGTTGTGTCCTCACTATCTGATAGTGGAGCTAAGATCTTGTCTGCTTGTGATCCTCCACAGTGGTCTCCATCAGCTTCTGTTGTCATGTGTTGTGTTGAGCTGCTGCTTGGAGGCTCCGCCTCTCTCTTCTCCTCACTTTCACCTTTGACCTCATCATCTTCACTCTTCACAGGGACACCAGTCACTGGCATCTTGGTGACATCAACCTCCTCCAGTCCTTCAATATGATCTCCCTGCTGACTGATGCTGTGTTCCTCCTCTTCCTCTTTAATGTGAGGGGTCAGTGGGTCTTCCTCTTCTTCTTTAATGTGAGGGGTCGGTGGGTACTCCTCTTTGTCCTTAACGTGAGGGGTCAGTGGGTCCTCCTCTTCCTCTTTAAAATGGGGTGTCAGAGGATCCTCCTCTTTGTCCTTAACGTGAGGAGTCAGTGGATCCACCACTTCCTCTTTAAAATGGGGTGTCAGTGGGTTCTCCTCTTCCTCTTTAAAATGGGGGATCAGTGGGTATTCCTCTTCCTTCTTAATGTGGGAGGGCTGTGGCTCCATCCTGAAGCTCCACTGCTGTTGCTCAGGGTGAAGATGTTCTTCACAGACGTCTGCAAGACAAACACACCATCTCTGCTCAGTCACACAATGCATTCAGTACTTTTACATGCACTTAGGAAAAACAAGTTCTCGTATGAACTGTCTTGAAATCTCAGTGACGCACAAACACGCTGCTCTTTACAACATTATGCACAGGACAATAAAAACAAACCAGGACGACAGGACTTTTTACTATGGATAGACGATATGGTTTAAAATTGATTTTGCGATATATTATTTCATATAGAATTACTAATAGAACCATTTTAAAACAGGCTACACAGGCTCCTAATTTAGTTGCTGAAATATGCAGTAAAATATTACATCATTTCCAGTATTATTTTCTCAAAGAAAGTAACCAGATATTAACAGTAAATAAACAAGTACATTAATAATAATTGTTTTAACACAATAATACAATTAGAAATGACACAATATGTTACTGCATATGTCAGCTGCCAAATTAGGAGCTTTTGTAACCCGCTTTGAAATTCTTCTATTATCAATCATATACCAAATGATATATGGTGACATATATTGTTATTAGGATATAGATTTTAGGTCATATCGCCCAAACCAAACATTGGTTCGCCGAGTCATTTTGTTTGGCCCACCAAATATATTTATTTTTTACATTCTTCAGATGTGTGTGTACGTTTAAAATGTGGTACTACTGTTCTATATCACGTGGAAGTGTCATGTCATGGGGTTGGTGTGCTATTAAACTAGGGGTGTGACGATACGGTCAGCTCACCAAAGGATATTCGATATTGGCTTTAGGAGAACGAGACGATATTCTGGTGGTTAACATGATTCTTACACATATGTGTACTTCATCTGTATATGAATGTACTTCCTCTTGTGTGCTTAGTTTTTACTGTAACTTCATTGTGGATAATATCTATAAACAACCTTTTTCATCTTTAATTTGAAGGACTGTTTACTTATCTGACAAATTCAAAGGAAACTGCACTTTTTTAAAATGTCGCCTATCATTCACAATCCTTATATAAGACATATGTTTTTCATTTTCATGAATTATAATTAGTAAAAAAACGTAAGCAAAAATCAGCTAACATTGGAGTCAATGGGAGCTCCTCTATTAGACCCACAAAGTCCTCCAAATAACCATCCAAAAACTGCCAACAATACTCCATTTACATTTTGTGACCTGAATAATAACCAAGTATTAGCGATATTGTTATTATAAGCGCTAACGTTAAGGACCTACTTTTAGCGGTGCATTGATAACAGAAATAACTAGCTTATGCTGCTATATTGACATACTGAGCTGCTTTTTCGCCTCTAAGATGGTGAAAGCTAATTCTAGATTATAAATCATGCCTCTCATTTATGTAGTAGAAGGTTGTGGACATAAACCAAGAACTTGGTCAACTTTGACATCCAACTTAGACCTGAAGATGGCAAGAAAGACACGAAAATATGCTCTTTTGCACCCACCCTTTTTTAACCCTTTGTGAGGATTAATTCTTCATCTAAACAGGAAGATATGAACATCCCATCAGTCGGCATCCCAGTGAGAGCAGACATTGTATGCTTAAAATGAGCAAGATATGTAAATATGACATGTTATTAAGAATGTTACTACATTACATACTGTATATATGTACAGTGTGTATTTAAAATGTTGAAGGTTTTAGGATGTTATTTAGAGCACTTTATAGGCAGAATAGAGCGGCTACCAATGACTCAATTGTTAGCTAACTTTTGCTAAGGTTTATTTTCTATTGAGGATGCATTAACCATCGACCTGCTCAGTGGCCTTGTGGTTAGACTGTCTGCCCTGACACTGGAAAGTTGTGAGTTCAAATCCTGGCCAAGTCATACCAAAGACTATAAAAACGGGACCCATTGCCTCCTTGCTTGGCACTCAGCATCAAGGGTTGGGGGTTAAATCACCAAATGATTCCCGAGCGCGGCCTCCGCTGCCCTCACCTCCCAGGGGGTGAACTTGGGGATGGGTCAAATGCAGAGGATCATTTCACCACACCTGGTGTGGGACTACCGTTGGGACCTTTACTTTAACTTACATAGGGACTGTGAATGATTCCAAAAAGTGCAGTTCCCCTTGAAATGAGAAAATAGAACAACAAGATATCATGTGAAGTGAATTATATTTATATAGCGCTTTTCTCTAGTGACTCAAAGCGCTTTACATAGTGAAACCCAATACCTAAGTTACATTTAAACCAATGTTAACTGGGAGCAGGTGAGTAAAATGTCTTGCCCAAGGACACAACAGCTACGATGGCAGAAGCTGGGATCGAACCTGGAACCCTCAAGTTGCTGGCACGGCCACCCTAGCAACCGAGCTATACTGCCCCAAGTAACAAGAACAAAATTGTTATGATCCGCTGCCCGGATCATATTTTTTGTTTACGTTTTCAAGAGACTTGTGTTTTTGGTTAGTTTTGGACTCCTTGAGTACCTGTTTTGTACACCTGAGTTTGTTTTCATGCAACAGTTGACGACTTTTGTTCTGGCTCGGTACCTGTTAGCTTCCACGCTTATCTTCCTTAGTTTTGACCTTCTAGCTCCCATGCTAGCTCTTTTAGTTTTTGCCTTATGTGCTATGAGCACCCTTTTCTTTGTTCCAGTATAAGTTATTTATTAAATAAATACCTTCTTACCTGCACGCTGTGTCTGACGCCCGTCTGCATTCCTGAGAGAACGAACCCCGCATCACAATGCGCCCCGGTCGTCACAGTACGAGGCAAGCAAAGAGTTCTTTCGCATCGGGCATGACTGAGGTGGATGAAGAAGGTGCGTGGATGGTCCTCCGAGCGATGGAGGCAGAGACGCTCCGCTGCAATCCAGATGACGAGATGATATGGGGACCTGGAGGTGTTCTGGTCCCGATCAACTCCATCTGGCCCGGGGAGGTCCGCTCTCAGCCCGCTCGCACGCGTCAGCGAAGGCGGAAGTCGCACAAAACGGCTTCAGCTCGGGACAGAGACGCGCCACCCCCGCAATTCTTCCCTCCGGAACACAGCCAAGCAGCCCAGGATTCCCCTCCGCCGATGTTTGGTAATCCCATCACTCACTTTGCCAAACAGTTCACTGATTGGGCTGTCAGTCAGCTGGAAACCCGCGCGGATGATGTCATCCTGTCCACTGGTGATGACGTCATAGACGAAGACATTTTTTTTAATTCAGTCAATTCTTTCTGTCAGCCGCCTCCAAATGACTTTAATTCAACAATTAAATACTATCAGGACATTTTTGTTAATTATAAGTCTAGTCAGTACCAGTCACATTCTGGTTTTCAAGCCCCACCCCCTATGGCTCAAGCTCCGCCCACTCCTCTGTTTTCTCCCTCCTGGTCGTCCCTACAGTCCACTATTGAATAGCAGAATAGTCAATTTGGACAATCAAAAGGGGAGGAGCCTACCCACCTCCTCACCTCCTCCCTCCCACCCCTAAAGACTTTTCCAGACTGCACAAGACGCGTCTGGGATCCACTTCTTGAGGGGGGGGCTAGTACTGGGTGCTTTGCTAGTGGGCGGGCACAGCTGCGCCCAGCCAAGCCCAAAACTCCATGCCGGCCTCCGCCACCAGACCTTCGGCATGCTAAGCCGCAACCCCCGGCCAGGCCACCTCCGCCAAAGTCACGCCCAGCACCTGCTCCAAGGCTGGTTCTCGCACCAGCACTGAATCCAAGTCTGGTTTCCGCACCAGCACCTGTTTCCACGACAACGACGGCCCGGACGCCTGCCACTCTGACGCCACCATCAACCCTGGTGGTCCTGCAAACACCATCCTCTCCACCTCCTGCTCCATCGCTGCAAAGCACACGAGACCCCGCAGTGACTGACCAAGTAAAAAGGGCATTGCACCAACAGGCCAAACAACTTGGACAACAGGAGGAACAGTTTGGCGTTCTTGGGGCTTGCGTCAATGCCATGGCGGAACGCCAAGACGCCCGCCTTGATGTTTTGGAGAGACAGCTGGGCAGTATACTCTCCGCGCTGCAGGTGATGATTCCCCCTACGGCCAACCCAGCAGTCCAGCTGAGACATCCACCACCCGCAGATACTCCGTTGCCTGCTCCGCCTCTGGCTCCGCCCACGCCGACAGACGAGCCGCCTGCTCCGCCTCTGGCTCCGCCCACGCCGACGGAGGAGCCGCCTGCTCCGCCTCTGGCTCCGCCCACGCCGACAGACGAGCCGCCTGCTCCGCCTCTGGCTCCGCCCACGCCGACAGACGAGCCGCCTGCTCTGCCCACGCGGACAGCGACGACGCCTTCTGTTTCCACGGCGACGACGCCTCCTGTTTCCACGGCGACGACGACGCTTCCTGTTTCCACGGTGACGATGACGCTTCCTGTTTCCACGGCGACGACGCTTCCTGTTTCCACGGCGGCGACGACGCTTCCTGTTTCCACGGCGACGACGACGCTTCCTGTTTCCACGGCGACGACGACGCTTCCTCTTTCCACGGCGACGACGACGCTTCCTCCTGTTTCCACGGCGACGACGACGCTTCCTCCTGCTTCCACGGCGACGACGACGCTTCCTCCTGCTTCCACGGCGACGACGACGCTTCCTCCTGCTTCCACGGCGATGACGACGCTTCCTCCTGCTTCCACGGCGAGGTCTGCTCTCTCCTCGTTGTCTCAGCGACCTCGGGTGTTCTGGCGGCGCAAGCGGCGCTCTCGGACGTTAGAGTATGGACGCCAGTGGCGCAAACAGCAGCGACACCCGAGACGTAGTCGCAGAACTCTCCGGCTGCTGAACTTCTGGCGCCACTCACGCCCACCTTCTCGGCAGCCACAAATGTGGCCTTTCCGTGGTCGACCGCCTCGCCTCCGGCAGCGGCGTTCCATTCGCCGCCGCCACCTGACTCGTCCCCGGTGGATTCGGGGACATGTGACCTGGCGACCCTCCGCCAAATCCTCCCTCCACCTTCCCTTGACTCTTGAACTTTGTTATAGTTGGGGGGGTTTTAGTTTTTCTAGGGGACATCTGGAATCTGTCCCTTAAGGGGGGGGTACTGTTATGAGCCGCTGCCCGGATCATATTTTTTGTTTACGTTTTCAAGAGACTTGTGTTTTTGGTTAGTTTTGGACTCCTTGAGTACCTGTTTTGTACACCTGAGTTTGTTTTCATGCAACAGTTGACGACTTTTGTTCTGGCTCGGTACCTGTTAGCTTCCACGCTTATCTTCCTTAGTTTTGACCTTCTAGCTCCCATGCTAGCTCTTTTAGTTTTTGCCTTATGTGCTATGAGCACCCTTTTCTTTGTTCCAGTATAACTTATTTATTAAATAAATACCTTCTTACCTGCACGCTGTGTCTGACGCCCGTCTGCATTCCTGAGAGAACGAACCCCGCATCACAATGCGCCCCGGTCGTCACAAAAATACATTAATAATAAAATGCCTAATAGCAAATGTGATGAATTTATCTTATTACTGTCCTTTTTCGGGCTTTCCCTTTTAAAGGGCAAAGTCCTCGCAGGGTCTTTTGTCCTAATGACTGTCTGGTTAAAGTGAGGAGACTATAATTTAGGAAAACTATTTATTTACAAATGGACTAGAATAAGTCACTCATTTTTACAGGTAGCTAAAGTTGGGATATAATTAAGATAATGAAGGATGAAGTGATTAAGAAATGTTTAATATAGATTAGAATAGGCCGTGCAACTAATCATATGTCCTGAGTTCCAGTTGAAACTGGGTGCAAGTTCATGCCCACGCACATACACTCTTATCGCCCACATTCTTGCCACGGTTTACGTGGCTTCTTGGCCCAGGTCTGAAGGACAACACCAGATATGAAGTCAGAGTCCAGGGAGAAAAAAGCAGAAGGAACCTTCCTGGTGTTACCTGATGACACGACCACCAAGCTGCGACACCACTACAAAGGCTCCTCCATGCTCGTGCTCGTACCACCTGGCTTGGTAGGCTCGTACCCGCCTACCAAGCCAAAGACTTAGGTCCAATGACGAAACAGGGCGTAGCTGCCGCTGATTGGACCGACACGCAAACACCACATTTTCAACACTCCCAGTTGTCGGTTAAAAACATAGCTATGGGCTGCACTTTGGACACACCTGCTGTAGGAACTAGCAGCTACACAACAGCTAAGCTAAAACAGCACATTTAAGCATATCAAATAATTATAGTTGCTTAATACGTACACAAATTCTCCAAAACAGAAGTCGGATAGAAAGTATCCAGTAACAAAGGTGTCCGCATAGTTCAACTTTCTACGCCATGAGCTTGACTAATGAATTATTGTGGCCACTAGGTGTTGTGAAAGATCAAATCGAACAATTGCAAAAGCATCCGTCCTAAGGTTAGTGTTTTTATTATATTTGTGTCAATATGTATAAGCATCCTCAGCCTTCCCGGTAAGGTCTATTCAGGTGTACTGGAGAGGAGTTTAGACCGGATAGTCGAACCTCGGATTCAGGAGGAACAGTGTGGTTTTCATCCTGGTCGTGGAACTGTGGACCGGGTCTATACTCTCGGCAGGGTCCTTGAGGGTGCATGGGAGGTTGCCCAACCAGTCTACATGTGCTTTGTGGACTTGGAGAAGGCATTAGACCGTGTCCCTCGGGAAGTCCTGTGGGGAGTGCTCACAGAGTATGGGGTATCGGACTGTCTGATTGTGGTGGTCTGCTCCCTGTATGATCAGTGTCAGAGCTTGGTCCGCATTGCCGGCAGTAAGTCGGACACGTTTCCAGTCAGGGTTGGACTCCGCCAAGGCACCGATTCTGTTCATAGCTTTTATGGACAGAATTACTAGGCGCAGTCAAGGCATTGAGGGGATCTGGTTTGGTGGCTGCAGGATTAGGTCTCTGCTTTTTGCAGATGATGTGGTCCTGATGGCTTCATCTGACCAGGATCTTCAGCTCTCACTAGATCGGTTCGCAGCCGAGTGGGAAGCGACTGGGATGAGAATCAGCACCTCCAAGTCTGAGTCCAAGGTTCTCGCCCGGAAAAGGGTGGAGTGCCATCTCCGGGTTGGGGAGGAGACCCTGCCCCAAGTGGAGGAGTACAAGTTCCTCGAAGTCTACTTCACGAGTAAGGGAAGAGTGGATGGTGAGATCGACAGGCGGATTGGTGCGGCGTCTTCAGTAATGCGGACGCTGTATCGATCCGTTGTGGTGAAGAAGGAGCTGAGCCGGAAGGCAAAGCTCTCATTTTACCGGTCGATCTACGTTCCCATCCTCACCTATGGTCATGAGCTTTGGGTTATGACCGAAAGGACAAGATCACGGGTACAAGCGGCCCAAATGAGTTTCCTCCGCCGGGTAGCGGGGCTCTCCCTTAGAGATAGGGTGAGAAGCTGTGTCATCCAGGAGGAGCTCAAAGTAAAGCCGCTGCTCCTCCACATCGAGAGGAACCAGATGAGGTGGTTTGGGCATTTGGTCAAGATGTCACCCGAACGCCTCCCTAGGGAGGTTTTATGGGCACGTCCGACTGGTAGGAGGCCACGGGGAAGACCCAGGACACGTTGGGTAGACTATGTCTCCCGCCTCACGAACCCCTGGTAAGAGCTGGATGAAGCGGCTGGGGAGAGGAAAGTCTGGGCTTTGCTGCTTAGGCTGCTGCCCCCGCGACCCGACCTTGGATAAGCAGAAGAAGATGGATGGATGGATGTGTAACACAACCTGATGTTTCTTGAATGTTGATGTTGTCGATAATTCTCCTCTTTTGTTGGACAAAGTTCCTCCTCGTACTCTGCTATCGTTTTTTTTTCTTTCTAACATCACAAATATTTCTTCAACGGCAGCAGTTAGTCTCTGATTCACCAACACTCACATCATTTGTAATGTAGACATGTTCACACAATAATAACACTTTACACTTACATTGGATCTCTGCTTAATGTAGACATGTTCACACAATAATAACACTTTACACTTACATTGGATCTCTACTTAATGTAGACATGTTCACACAATAATAACACTTTACACTTACATTGGATCTCTACTTAATGTAGACATGTTCACACAATAATAACACTTTACACTTACATTGGATCTCTACTTAATGTAGACATGTTCACACAATAATAACACTTTACACTTACATTGGATCTCTGCTTAATGTAGACATGTTCACACAATAATAACACTTTACACTTACATTAGATCTCTACTTAATGTAGACATGTTCACACAATAATAACACTTTACACTTACATTGGATCTCTGCTTAATGTAGACATGTTCACACAATAATAACACTTTACACTTACACTGGATCTCTGCTTAATGTAGACATGTTCACACAATAATAACACTTTACACTTACATTGGATCTCTACTTAATGTAGACATGTTCACACAATAATAACACTTTACACTTACATTGGATCTCTGTTTTGATGTGTCGATCACTTCCGCCTCTCTTTGTTAGCAGCTAACAAGCTAAGCTAAGCAGCAGGCTAGGCTAGCAGGTCAAAGTGCACTCAGACTAATGTATCCGCATACAAACAATTACTCTGTTAAACGACATACATGTGCACATGGACGTTGTAATTAAGACCAAGAAACCATAATAACCAAAACAAGGTATTCTCCGTCAGACGCCAGCTTGTTTTGTTCTTCCTCCTGTGTGACGTCATCGAGGTGTTCTCAACCGCGGAACAAATGTTGTCCAAACACGTGTTTCACTGGGACAATAGTGAGTGGTGCACACTTCCTTCGCCCAGCCACAGAACAACAGAAAGTCCCATTTAAGAGTTGCTGGTGTAACAATAAGAAGAATATATTCCACTCCTCTCTTGTACATGCGGCTTATGAGGTAATATACATTATATATGTTTATATTATTTACCTGATATGTTGTTCGAAGCTAACGTGCTAGCGTTAGCCCGCTAGCAGGCCTTTGTAGCAAATGCGAGCGTCTGAGGAGTGTATTTTATATGTTCTCTATGACAATTATATTGACTTATTTAATACCTTAACTGTTTTTTTGCTGTATAGTACAGTCACGCTTAACATCATTAAACATTTGTTAATAGAAAGGAATGAACGTCTCGTAATTTAAGTCTGGAATAAGTCACATGGTATAATAATAATAATACATTTTATTTGATATAGCACTTTTCAGTGTACTCAAAGACGCTTTACAGGATAAACATTAAAATTATTATTATTATGACAGTGTAATATAATATATTACACATACATTGCAGTAGTCTACTTTGTGTTGGTGCTAACTTTATTAGCAATAAATACAAATTATGTTGTTTGCACGCGCTTCTATTACCTTGATAACATCCATCCATCCATTTTCCTACCGCTTGTCCCTTTTTTGGGGTTGCGGGAGGGGGTGGGGGCCTATCTCAGCTACATTCGGGCGGACATCCATCCATCCATCCATTTTCTACCGCTTATTCCCTTTGGGGTCGCGGGGGGCGCTGGAGCCTATCTCAGCTACAATCGGGCGGAAGGCGGGGTACACCCTGGACAAGTCGCCACCTCATCACAGGGCCAACACAGATAGACAGACAACATTCACACTCACATTCACACACTAGGGCCAATTTTAGTGTTTCCAATCAACCTATCCCCAGGTGCATGTCTTTGGAGTGGGAGGAAGCTGGAGTAGCCGGAGGGAACCCACGCAGTCACGGGGAGAACATGCAAACTCCACACAGAAAGATCCCGAGCCCGGGATTGAACCCAAGACTACTCAGGACCTTCGTATTGTGAGGCAGACGCACTAACCCCTCTTCCACCGTGCTGCCCATTAAATATAATATAGTTCGGGCGGACATATCATGGAAATTCAATCAACTGATGCTTGTTATTACGAATACACAATTTGCACAATTGTAAGTGATTATATATATATTATATATGTAAGTAAATATTTAATGAAATACATGTTAAATATTAAAAATGGCTTTAATATACTGTACACAAATTGAACATGCATCAATATTTTGTTTGTAATCGAATCATGAGGTATCCAAATATTCTCAAAAAACATATATATATGTATATATATACACTATCTTTCCAAAAGTATTTTGCCACCTGCCTTTACTCACATAAGAACTTGAAGTGCCATCCCATGGAATTGTCCAAAATGTTTTGGTATCCTGGAGCATTAAAAGTTCCTTTCACTGGAACTAAGGGGCCAAGCCCAACTCCTGAAAAACCAACCCCACACCATAATTCCTCCTCCACCAAATTCCACACCCGGCACAATGCAGTCCGAAATGTAGCGTTCTCCTGGCAACCTCCAAACCCAGACTGGCCCATCAGGTTGCCAGATGGAAAAGCGTGATTCATCAGTCCAGGCGTCTCCACTGCTCTAGAGTCCAGTGGTGACATGCTTTACACCACTGCATCCCACGCTTTGCATTGGACTTAGTGATGTATGGCTTAGATGCAGCTCCTCGGCCATGGAAAGCCATTCCATGAAGCTCTCTGCGTTCTGTACGTGGGCTAATTAGAAGGTCACATGAAGTTTGGAGCTCTGTAGCAACTGACTGTGCAGAGAGTCTTTGCACTATGCTGACCTCTCTATCAGTTTACGTGGCCTACCACTTGGTGGCTGAGTTGCTGTTGTTCCCAAACTCTTCACTTTTCTTATAATAAAGCCGACAGTTGACTTTGGAATATTTAGGAGCGAGGAAATTTCACGACTGGATTTGTTGCACAGGTGGCATCCTATGACAGTTCCACGCTGGAAATCACTGAGAGCGGCCCATTCTTTCACAAAATGTTTGTAAAAACAGTCTCCATGCCTAAGTGCTTGGTTTTATAAGTGATTAGGACACCTGATTGTCATCATTTGGATGAATGGCCAAATACTTTTGGCAATATAGTGTATATATATTCTCACGCCAGCACATTTCTTAAGGTGTGAGTGAGGTTCAACCAACATACTATCGCACGGCCACACTCGCTGGCACTTGTTACACGTGCTTCGCTGCACTTCTGTTTGTTTTTTGTTGGGTTTAAGAATGTTGCTTTCGCAGAAGGAAGAATGAGGAGAGGATCCATCCATTTTCTACCGCTTATTCCCTTTGGGGTCGCGGGGGGCGCTGGAGCCTATCTCAGCTACAATCGGGCGGAAGGCGGGGTACACCCTGGACAAGTCGCCACCTCATCGCAGGGCCAACACAGATAGACAGACAACATTCACACTCACATCCACACACTAGGGCCAATTTAGTGTTGCCAATCAACTTATCCCCAGGTGCATGTCTTTGGAAGTGGGAGGAAGCCGGAATACCCGGAGGGAACCCACGCAGTCACGGGGAGGACATGCAAACTCCCCACAGAAAGATACCGAGCCCGGGATTGAACCCAAGACTACTCAGGACCTTCGTATTGTGAGGCAGACGCACTAACCCCTCTGCCACCGTGAAGCCGTGAGGAGAGGATATTGCGCGTAAAAGTAAAGCCAACTGATCACAGCTCTGCAGTCCTGGTCACCGTTGACGTGAGGTCGGACTATTTTGGAGGTGCACGTGACACGTCAAGGTTGGCTGGTAGGTTGGTAGTGGGAGGAGCGAGTTGGCGTCACTCGATGCTGCAGCACAATGAAACTTGTATCTGTGCAGACTGATTTAATGCAGTCATGACGGTATTAAAATCCCAGCAGGAGGTTTTCTGTAAGTTGTTACTTTTTATCAATAATTTATGTAAATACAGAAAACAAGATCAATTACACAATTCATAATAATCAATAACTGATGATTATTCCATGTGTAGAAGAACATCACCACAAAGTGGTGTCTGTCCACTTGGAAAATATTATATTTGATGGACTAAAACAAATTTGACACATCTGAGCTGAAGTTTGTTTGTGTTGTCTTGCGGACGTCCAACAGATGAACGCTCGTCAAGAAGAACGTCCCCTTCAGCAGCAGGAGGATGCACAGCCCCCCCACATTAAAGAAGAAGAGGAGGATCTCTGGGTTACTCAAGAGGAAGAGTTTCTTCCAGGGCAGGAGGAGACTGAGCTCAGCAAGTTTCCACTGACTATTGTCTCTGTGAAGACTGAAGAGCATGAAGACAAAGCACCTGAGTCCTCACAGCTTCATCACAGTCCAAGTAAGCACATATCATTTTATTCTCAGGGAATTCAAGCCATCACAACTGGACTGTTCACTTTGTCTTAGAAGACTCATCCAAGTAGGCTTCATCACGTCATGCTCATACACTTCAAGTCTTAAATCTAATCATTGGAATTTAGAGGGGAACTGCACCTTTTGGGGGAATTTTTCTATCGTTCACAATCATTATAAAAGACATGATGGTGGATATGTATATAAAAAAAAAACATTCTAATTAGGACTGGGCGATATGGCCTTTTATTAATATCTCGATATGTTTAGTCCATGTCATGATACACCATATATATGTGGATATGTTTAGGCCATGTCACGATACACCATATATATGTGGATATGTTTAGTCCATGTCACGATACACCATATATATGTTGATATTTTGCCTTAGCCTTGAATGAACACTTGATGCATATAATCACAGCAGTATGATGATTATTTGTGTCTACATTAAAACATTCATCTTCATACTGCATTAATATATGCTACTTTTAAACTTTCATGCAGAGAGGGAAACCACAACTAAGTCAATTAATAAAAGTGTATTTATTAAACAGTTATTAAGCAGTGGCACAAACATTCATGTCATTTCAAAACAGAAAGTGCAAGATTGTCAGAGACATTTTAAAAGAAGCTATTAGTGCACTTTTGTGCATGATGTCACTAAGATGACATCAAAACAACACTAAATTAAAGTGCACTTTTTGTACAGAACACCACTACAATAGTTTAAAACAAATAAAGTGCACTTTTGTGCATGATGTCACATAAGATATTTCAATAAGTGTCAAATAAAAATTAGCTGCATAATAGGAAATCAAATAGTGTATGTCCTTCACTATGTGAAGGACATACACTCAATAGTCACATATTGTTGACTATTTGTTTCATATGGTGTTAAACTGGAAATGGTTGCTTGGACATTTTGTGGGTGTGGCACCGAACGGAGATGTTGACATGCAGAGTTTCAAGCACTCTTCATTCTCTAGCGGGTGACTTTTCAAATGATGCTACATTAGCAGTGCTGCTACTTTTTGTAGCAACGCTTTTGCCGCATACTTGTTCACCATCTACCCGCTTGAAGCCAAACCACCGCCAGACGATGGACCCCCTGCTGTTTGTCTTGGGAATTAATTCTTCCTTCATTTGTTACCAGATTGGCACCTTCTTTCTCTCATATTACCACTAGCACCACAGCTAACGTTACCATGCCGCTCCGTGAGAGCGTATGACGTTGCACACGTGACAGTATGTGACGTATGTAAGAAGGTGCGCTTGTTTTATGTCTCTGTGAGAAGGACAGACAAGAAAGAGTGAGAAGAGCCTGTAGTGTAATGCCTGCAGCTAAAAGCAACTGTGTGAGAACGTATACTCCAATATCACCATATAATCATTTTCTGTATCGCACAGAGACAAACCCACGATATATCCAGTATATTCCATATATCACCCAGCCCTAATTCTAACTCATAAATGTAAATAAAAGTCCACTTGCAATGGAGCCAATGGGAGGTCCTCTATAACCATCCAAAATACACCAACAATACTCCATTTGCATTTTGTGGCTTGAATGTCCACCAAGTGTTAGTTGAGTTGAGTTTATTTGGAACATGCAAGCATACAACATGATACATCACACATGCATGCATACAACATGATACATCACACATGCATGAATACAACATGATACATCACACATGCATGCATACAACATGATACATCACACATGCATGCATACAACATGATACATCACACATGCATGCACACAACATGATACATCACACATGCATGCATACAACATGATACATCACACATGCATGCATACAACATGATACATCACAAATGCATGCATACAACATGATACATCACACATGCATGCATACAACATGATACATCACACATGCATGCATACAACATGATACATCACACATGCATGCATACAACATGATACATCACAAATGCATGCATACAACATGACACATCACACATGCATGCATACAACATGATACATCACACATGCATGCATACAACATGATGCATCAGACATGCATGCATACAACATGATACATCACACATGCATGCATACAACATGATACATCACACATGCATGCATACAACATGATACATTACACATGCATGCATACAACATGATGCATCAGACATGCATGCATACAACATGATTCATCACACATGCATGCATACAACATGATACATCAGACATGCATGCATACAACATGATACATCACACATGCATGCATACAACATGGTACATCACACATGCATGCATACAACATGATACATCACACATGCATGCATACAACATGATACATTACACATGCATGCATACAACATGATACATCAGACATGCATGCATACAACATGATACATCACACATGCATGCATACAACATCATACATCACACATGCATGCATACAACATGATACATCACACATGCATGCATACAACATGATGCATCACACATGCATGCATACAACATGATACATCAGACATGCATGCATACAACATGATACATCACACATGCATGCATACAACATGGTACATCACACATGCATGCATACAACATGATACATCACACATGCATGCATACAACATGATACATCACACATGCATGCATACAACATGATACATCACACATGCATGCATACAACATGATGCATCAGATATGCATGCATACAACATGATTCATCACACATGCATGCATACAACATGATACATCAGACATGCATGCATACAACATGATACATCACACATTTATGCATACAACATGATACATCAGACATGCATGCATACAACATGATACATCACACATGCATGCATACAACATGGTACATCACACATGCATGCATACAACATGATACATCACACATGCATGCATACAACATGATACATTACACATGCATGCATACAACATGATGCATCACACATGCATGCAAACAACATGATACATCACACATGCATGCATACAACATGATACATCACACATGCATGCATACAACATGATACATTACACATGCATGCATACAACATGATACATCACACATGCATGCATACAACATGATACATCACACATGCATGCATACAACATGATACATCACACATGCATGCATACAACATGATACATCAGACATGCATGCATACAATACAATACATTTCTGGGTGTTGTTGATAAATGGTTTTTAGCCTTGCATAGGAGAGTTTTAACTTGCACTTACAGATGTAGCGACCAACTGTAGTTACTGACAGTGGGTTTCTGAAGTGTTCCTGAGCCCATGTGGTGATATCCTTTACACACTGATGTCGCTTGTTGATGCAGTACAGCCTTTGGGATGGAAGGTCACGGGCTTAGCTGCTTACGTGCAGTGATTTCTCCAGATTCTCTGAGCCCTTTGATGATATTACGGACCGTAGATGGTGAAATCCCTAAATTCCTTGCAATAGCTGGTTGAGAAAGGTTTTTCTTAAACTGTTCAACAATTTGCGCACGCATTTGTTGACAAAGTGGTGACCCTCGCCCCATCCTTGTTTGTGAATGACTGAGCATTTCATGGAATCTACTTTTATACCCAATCATGGCACCCACCTGTTCCCAATTTGCCTGCACACCTGTGGGATGTTCCAAATAAGTGTTTGATGAGCATTCCTCAACTTTATCAGTATTTATTGCCACCTTTCCCAACTTCTTTGTCACATGTTGCTGCCATCAAATTCTAAAGTTAATGATTATTTGCAAGAACATTTTTTTTTTATGAGTTTGAACATCAAATATGTTGTCTTTGTAGCATATTCAACTGAATATGGGTTGAAAAAGATTTGCAAATCATTGTATTCCGTTTATATTTACATCTAACACAATTTCCCAACTCATATGGAAACCGGGTTTGTACATATGTTGACCAGATGTTGAGATATTTGCTGGGAGTCCATATTGGTTCTCCACCAGCGTCCCACTTTTGTTGATGAATAAATCTAATCAGCTATTGAATAGTTTTTCCATGATTTTGGAGAATGGTGGAAGTAATGAAACTGGTGTGTAGTTAGTAAACTGGTGTATGTCTCCATTCTTAGAAATTGGTACGACTTTTGCAATTTTCATTTTGTCAGGGAATTTGCGGGTTATAAATGATACGTTGCTGATATATGTCAGAGGTTCTGAAATGTCTTTTATAACCTTTTTTATGGTTACCATATCTATTCCATGACAGTCGGTTGAGGTCTTGGATTTACAATGTTTTACAATTTTGATTATTTCTTCTTTTGTCACATTCTTAAGAAACATGGAATTGGGATTTCTGTCTATGAGCTCACTCAAGTCCTCAACTGATCCATCATCTGCATTTGGAAATCTTTGTTCCACATTGTTTCCGATATTAACAAAGTAATCATTAAAACGTTCAACTATTTGGTTCATATTGTCATTTTTTGTATTTCCATGTAGAAAGTACTGGGGGTAATCTTTCTTAGCAGCATTTTTAATGATGCTATTTAGGATGCCCCATGTTGCTCTCATGTTGTTTCTGTTCTTCTTTAATAATTGTCTGTAGTATTCCTTCTTACATGTTCCTAGTATACCAATTAGCTTGTTTTTATATTTCTTATACTTATTTTCTGCCTCTATAGATGTCTGTGTTATTAATATTCCATATAATGTCTTTTTTTTGTGACAAGCATTTTTCAGTCCTTTTGTCATCCATGGTTGGTTGTTTTTCTTTTGCGTCTTACTAACTTCTTTCCATGGACAACATAAACATTGATATTATACATGTGGGACAATATATATATATATATATATATATATATATATATATATATATATATATATATATATATATATATATATATATATATATTTGATGTGGCAAGCTACTTTTGCAGTGTATAGCTTAGCTACATTTAATTGAGAGTATAGCTTAGCTCCATTTAATTGAGAGTAACTTGTAGCTTAGCTTACTACATTGTCCAGGTAGCTTGCCCATCACTGTCTATTTGGCCTAGCTCACATGTCAATAGTTTGAATACTGCAAAGTTCAATACAGTAACACCTCATTTGTTCTGCAGACGTCCAGCGGGTGTCAGCGGGGAGTCATGAAGAGGAGTGGCACACCAGTGTGGGACAGAAGGAGCTACAGGCCCCCTCCCACATTAAAGAGGAGCAGCTTCATGATGAAGATGAAGCTCAGTCCTTACAGCTTCATCACAGTCAAAGTGAGGAGAACAGAGGGGCGGAGCTTGTAAGTCAACACATCACAGAAGCTGATGGAGAGCATTGTGAAGATATCAAGTCAGAACCAGACAGCATCTTTGCTCCACTGTCAGACATGGACCACATGATGTCACACTCTTCTGATCACAGTGACCACATCCAAAAACCTTTGGAGAGTAAAAATGACTCTAAAGGTGATACGAGACATCACACTAACAACAAACACTTTGACTGCTCTGAATGTGGGAAATCATTTAGAAAGAAGAGTCATTTTACAGTACACATGAGAACACACACTGGAGAGAAACCTTTTACTTGCTCCGTTTGTAAGAAGAGTTTCTTCAGAAAGGGTGACATGACCACACACATGAGAATACACACAGGAGAGAAACCTTTTACTTGCTCTGTTTGTAAGAAAAAATTCTTCCAAAAGGGTAACATGACCACACACATGAGAACACACACTGGAGAGAAACCTTTTGCTTGCTCAGCTTGCACTAAAAGATTCAACACTAAGAATGACATGATATTACACATGAGAACACACACAAGTGAGAAACCTTTTACTTGCTCTGTTTGTAAGAAGAGTTTCTCCAGGAAGCAACAAATGACCACACACATGAGAACACACACTGGAGAGAAACCTTTTACTTGCTCATCTTGTGCTAAAATGTTCAACACTATGACGGAAATTATATTACACATGAGAACACACACAGGTGAGAAACCTTTTACTTGCTCTGTTTGTAAGAAGAGTTTCTCCAGCAAGCAAAACATGACCACACACATGAGAACACACACTGGAGAGAAACCTTTTGCTTGCTCAGCTTGTGCTAAAAGATTCAACACTAAGAATGACATGACATTACACACGAGAACACACACAGGTGAGAAACCTTTTACATGCTCTGTTTGTAAGAAGAGTTTCTCCAGAAAGGAACGCATGACCACACACATGAGAACACACACTGGAGAGAAACCTTTTGCTTGCTCAGCTTGTGCTGTAAGATTAAACACTAAGAATGACATGACATTACACATGATAACACACACAGGTGAGAAACCTTTTACTTGCTCTGTTTGTAAGAAGAGTTTCTCCACAAAGCTTAACATGACCAGACACATGAGAACACACACTGGAGAGAAACCTTTTGCTTGCTCAGTTTGTGCTAAAAGATTCAACACTAAGAAGGAAATTATATTGCACATGAGAACACACACAGGTGAGAAACCTTTTACTTGCTCTGTTTGTAAGAAGAGTTTCTCCAGCAAGCAAATCATGACCAGACACATGAGAACACACACTGGAGAGAAACCTTTTGCTTGTTCAGCTTGTGCTGAAAGATTCAAACACTAAGAATGACATGACATTACACATGAGAACACACACAGGTGAGAAACCTTTTACTTGCTCTGTTTGTAAGAAGAGTTTCTCCATAAAGCGTAACATGACCACACACATGAGAACACACACTGGAGGGAAACCTTTTGCTTGCTCAGTTTGTGCTAAAAGATTCAACACTAAGAAGGAAATTATATTGCACATTAGAACACACAGGTGAGAAACCTTTTACTTGTTCTTTTTGTAAGAAGAGTTTCTCCAGCAAGCAAATCATGACCACACACATGAGAACACACACTGGAGAGAAACCTTTTGCTTGTTCAGCTTGTGTTAAAAGATTTAACACTAAGAAGGAAATGATATTGCACATGAGAACACACACAGGTGAGAAACCTTTTACTTGCCCTTTTTGTGAGAAGAGTTTCTCCATAAAGGAACGCATGACCACACACATGAGAACACACACTGGTGAGAAACCGTTTAGTTGCACTGCATGTGTTAAAAGGTTCTGGTCTAAGTATCAGGTCAGTAAACACAAGTGTGTAACAGTCATGGAAGCTGCAGGGATGTAAAAACACTTAAACAGTGATTGTGCTAAATGTAGTTTAAAAACACAGCATGTTTAATAAGAATGTATATTTGATGTTGTATGTAGTGCTTCTCATCTTCTAGTCTTATATGTTGTCCTGTAGTTACTATTTAAGTTGTGTGCATGTCTTGAATATTATATATGTAGCTACTATTTTATTCTATTTTCTCATTGTTAAACGGAGGACATCTTATTATTTTAATTAGGGATTTTTTCCATGCATATTTTCTTTTTTATTTAATTGATGTTATTATCCAACTAAAAGTATGACTGAATAAAATGGTTAACAAAATGTGGACTCTGGTAGATTAGCAGCATTGTTACATCATGGATGTTAACTACTGCAAAACATCAACAAAGAAGAAAAATGCTGAAGTTAGCAACACATCACTGAACTTTAGAGCCATCGTGAGTGGAGTTGCTTGTTTTTATTGCTGCATTTGTACTTATTTCACCTCACATCTTCACTTTTAATCCTAAAGTCTTCTTCACATATATTGTTGTAGGCTTCTAACATTTATGTTTCTGATGTGTGTGTGTAGTCTGTGGAAAGTGTTGTTGTCCCTTGTGGATCCAATTGTTCACTTGCACAGATACATCTTCATCATCATTAGTTTATTATTGTTCTTTGGTCAATGGTCAACAAAATAAACAAACAGTTGTACATTCATAGATTGAAAAAGAAAATGTTGCAGAGCGAAAGTGTTTAGGCTGAAGTTGAACACGTATTTTGCCTAACCCTATAAACAATGTCAAGTACAAGATGAACTTCCGAAAATGATGAAATGTCCTTTGTACAACATATTCTAAATACACATTATACACAACATGAACACAGTTCAATGATATACACAGTAAAGGCATGTGAAATATCCTTGTACACCTTTGCACCAATTATATACTATATACAAACACTTCCATGATTATTTATATCTCACACTTAGTTTGTAATGACCATTGATCATAGTATTAACTACAGTGTTGATTCAAGAGTGATATATTTTTTCAAGACATGTTTTTTAAATGTGTGAATGGAAGTGGAACATTTGAAGGAATGATCCAAGCTGTTCCTAACCCTGCAGTGTAACAGCATCACAGCTTGTTAGAGACCAGGGAAAACTGGAGCTCAGCCTTTTAGCGGCCCGGACAATAAGATAAGAAGTGGCAGGAGTTGGTCAGTGGACAAGCAGTCAGAGTGTGGACTGTGGATGTCGGCCAGAGCGGAGTTACGTAACCTTTCCACGCCCGCTTCCCCCTTGTGGAGCCGAGCAGACACACTCCAGCGCCCACTGATGATTTACTGCCGAGGATGACACAGCGGTTCCACGTTCCGTGCTCTCATCCCTCTGACGACTGGGACCAGCTGGATCAGTTGCAGTGTGTGCTATACAGCAGTGGTCCCCAACCACCGGGCCGCGGACCGATTGGTACCGGGCCACACAAGAAATTATTATTATTTTTTTAAATTATTAAATCAACATAAAAAACACAATATATAGATTATATATCAATATAGATCAATACAGTGTGCAGGGATACAGTCCGTAAGCACACATGATTGTATTTCTTTATGAAAAAAAAACAAAAAACAATTTAATTTCATGTATTTCTTTTGAAAAGGTCAGTGGTAAGCGGGCAGATTTGGTGGGGGAGGTTTTACAAGAGGGCAGCACGGTGGCAGAGGGGTTAGTGCATGTGCCTCACAATACAAAGGTCCTGAGTAGTCCTGAGTTCAATCCCGGGCTCGGGATCTTTCTGTGTGGAGTTTGCATGTTCTCCCCGTGGCTGTGTGGGTTCCCTCCGGGTACTCCGGCTTCCTCCCACCTCCAAAGACATGCACCTGGGGATAGGCCCCTCCCACCTGCAAAGACATGCACCTGGGGATAGGCCCCTCCCACCTCCAAAGACATGCACCTGGGGATAGGCCCCTCCCACCTCCAAAGACATGCACCTGGGGATAGGTTGATTGGCAACACTAAATGGTCCCTAGTGTGTGATGTTGTCTATCTGTGTTGGCCCTGTGATGAGGTGGCGACTTGTCCAGGGTGTACCCCGCCTTCCGCCCGACTGTAGCTGAGATAGGCTCCAGCGACCCCGAAGGGAATAAGTGGTAGAAAATGGATGGATGGATTGATGGTTTTACAAGACAAAATGTCAAATAAATGTGAGCACTTGCTTATTTAGACACTGTGTTGTACTGCACTGTTGATGCTGAATAAAGTGTTTAGAAAAAAATATGTATATTAAATATTTTTGAAAATATAATAGAATTCAGAAAAATATGCCTCAAAAATTGCACACGTCACGAAACTTTTACCATTTGTGTTTTAACTTCTTTTCCCACTCAGCAGCTAAGAAAAACGGTTACATGCCTTCAAAATAAAATGCAGATACAACATAAAAAACAAATGAGAGTTTGAACTCACCGTAACGCTGTAGATTGGTCAAGCTGGAGTGCGTTACCACGGTGATTAGCAATCCTCTCTAACAATTGTGTCTCAATGTCTTCAGCTATTTCCTCAATGTGCCGAGTCGCGGTGTAGCCGACAGAGATATCTTCTTAGCAGCCTCTCCTAGAAGTTGACTTTAGCGGCAGGAAGGATCAATTATTCACCAATAGTGAATGGCTTTTTAGCCTTAGCAATATGATTAGCCACTAAGTACGATGCTCTCAGTGATTCTCATTTACTGATGTGGTCATTTCTTCTCTTTTTCATCTTCATCTTTTTTTCTTTCAAAATACTTGTCTTTGAATCCAGGGTGCTCGGTCTCTAAGTGGCCAAGCAGTTTTGAAGGCTTCATGGCCTCATTAGAGAGCTGCTGGCCACATATTATGCAGAGTGCGGGGGAATCACCTGTTGTCATAAATCCATATTCCAAGTAGGACTTCTGCTATTGTCTGTTAAAAGCTTTCTTTTGTTGGAAGTCGTAGGCTGTTCTTCTCTCTCTTCCCAAAGCCTTTTCCCCTTCACAAAGAAACTTTCCAAATGTCTGTTTTTTTGCTCATTTTCCTAGCAGGGTTACATTTTGCCGCTCAAGTGACCAATATATAACCCAGAGAATCCGGTCATTTTTCAAAATAAAATACTAAAAAAAAATCGTTCAGGCTCAGATAATAAATAAAATGGAAATAACTAATTATTTCTTGTGCGGCCCGGTACCAATCAATCCACAGACCGGTAGCGGGCCGCGGCCCGGTGGTTGGGGACCACTGGTCTACAGTACAGGCCAAAAGTTTGGACACAGCGTCTCCTGACTATTTACATTGTAGATTGTCACATCAACACTATGAATGAACACATGTGGAGTTATGTACTTGACAAAAAAATAACTGAAAACATGTTTTATATTCTAGTTTCTTCAAAATAGCCATCATTTGCTCTGATTACTGTTTTGCACACTCCTGGCATTCTCTCCATGAGCTAACTCCTTCAAGAATGTTGGAAAACCATTTCAGGTGACTACCTCTTGAAGCTCATGGAGAGAATGCCAAGAGTGTGCAAAGCATTAATCAGAACAAGGGTGGCTATTTTGAAGAAACTACAATATAAAACATGTCTTCAGTTATTTCACTTTATTTTGTGTTCATTCATAGTTTTGATGACAATCTACAATGCAAATAGTCATGAATGAGAAGGTGTGTCCAAATGTACTGATATGTCACACACTTGTATTGGAACTCTGAGCAAAGTACAAAGGTAGAGATGTCCAATAATAATAATAATAATAATACCTGAGATTTATATAGCGCTTTTCTAAGTACTGTTGCGTTTGGACCAGTTGTTCCTCTCAGGGAATTCAAGTCACAAGTCGCTCCCAAGCTCTTTACGACACTTTAAGCTGAGTAGAAAAACCACCAGAGACAGAATAGGTATTTTGTAATATATTTGCAAAGCTTTGTAAATACATTGAGACCAGTCCAGCATAGAACATTCAATCGCGCCGCCAAGATGGTCTGCCCCCCTCCCATGAAAAACCCTCTCCCCTATCAAGTCTCTCTCCCTCCCACCCTCGCAGTCATGTCCCTCCAGCCAAAACACATGCCCATTGTCCTCCGCACCTGGACATAAGGCTAGATAAGAGAAAGGAGTATCTCTCTTTCTTACATACCTCACTCAAGGTTTAGCACACAGTATTTGCAGACAACCAAAAGACCACAATTGGAAGAAAAACACTAGCTGTTTTGTAATATGATTATGAAATCAAAAGAAGTAACACTTAAAAACGGATATACGTAAATATCTGCCTCCGACATTACCCAAAGTCGCTTTACATGTAGAACCCATCATTTATTCACACCTGGTGGTGGTAAGCTACTTTCATAGCCACAGCTGCCCTGGGGTAGACTGACGGAAGCATGGCTGCAATTTGCGCCAACGGCCCCTCCGACCACCACCTATCATTCATCATTCAATTCACCGGTGTGAGTGGCACCGGGGGCAAAGGGTGAAGTGTCCCGCCCAAGGACACAACGGCAGTGATTTTTGGATGGTAAAAGGCGGGGAGTGAACCTGCAACCCTCAGGTTTCTGGCACGGTTGCTCTACCCACTACGCCATGCCGATATTATCGGCCGATAAATGCTTTAAAATGTAATATCGGAAGTTATCAGTATCGCTTTTTTTATTATTGGTATCTTTTTTTTGTTTTTTTTATTATTATTTGAATTTTTTTATTTTTATTAAAGGGGTACATTATCACCAGACCTATGTAAGCGTCAATATATACCTTGATGTTGCAGAAAAAAGACCATATATTTTTTTAACCGATTTCCGAACTCTAAATGGGTGAATTTTGGCGACGTTGTGACGTCACATCGGGAAGCAATTCGCCATTTTCTCACTTTCGTCGGTGTGTTGTCGGAGGGTGTAACAACACGAATAGGGACGGATTCAAGTTGCACCAATGGCCCAAAGATGCGAAAGTGGCAAGAAACTGGACGAAATTTGTTCAAAATACGAGGCTGTGGGGAAAGCCGACGAAATGGTCAGTCGTTTGTTCCGCACACTTTACCGACGAAAGCTATGCTACGACAGAGATGGCAAGAATGTGTGGATATCCTGCGACACTCAAAGCAGATGCATTTCCAACGATAAAGTCAAAGAAATCTGCCGCCAGACCCCCATTGAATCTGCCGGAGTGTGTGAGCTATTCAAGGACAAAGGACCTCGGTAGCACGGCAAGCAATGGCGGCAGTTTGTTCCCGCAGACGAGCGAGCTAAACCCCCTGGATGTCTTGGCTCACACCGTCCCTTATGCCACCGAAGATGATCAAGAGAAGAATATCGACCCTAGCTTCCCTGGCCTGCTGACATCAACTCCAAAACTGGACGGATCAGCTTTCAGGAAAAGAGAGCGGATGAGGGTATGTCTACAGAATATATTAATTGATGAAAACTTTATTCATTACTCGCGGTTTTACGTAAATTATTATACATAAACTGTGTTTACCAATAATTTAGCTTAAAAGCATTTTTTTTTTTCAATCATTCGAGTACATTCGGGTAGTCTTGTGTAATGCAGTATTTTGTGTCTATTTAGGTATGGTTAACTTGAGTGCGGCAGCACGTTGGCAGAGGGGTAAGTGCGTCTGCCTCACAATACGAAGGTGCTGAGTAGTCTGGGGTTCAATCCCAGGCTCGGGATCTTTCTGTGTGGAGTTTGCATGTTCTCCCCGTGACTGCGTGGGTTCCCTCCGGGTACTCCGGCTTCCTCCCACCTCCAAAGACATGCACCTTGGGATAGGTTGATTGGCAACACTAAATGGTCCCTAGTGTGTGAATGTGAATGTTGTCTGTATATCTGTGTTGGCCCTGCGATGAGGTGGCGACTTGTCCAGGGTGTACACCGCCTTCCGCCCGATTGTAGCTGAGATAGGCTCCAGCGCCCCCCGCGACCCCGAAGGGCATAAGCGGTAGGAAATGGATGGATGGATAACCTGATTGCTGAAATCGTGGAAAAATATATGTTCTTAGCGCGCCTGAAATGGGCTGTCTGCACTCTCAAAGTGCATGTTGTTGCCAAATGTATTTCATATGCTGTAAACCTAGTTCATAGTTGTTAGTAATTATCTTATCAGACAGTGTTAAGCCGCTGAAATCCGAGTCTGAATCCGAGCTAATGTCGCTATAGCTTGCTGTTCTATCCGCCATGTTTGTTTGTGTTGGCATCACTATGTGACGTCACAGGAAAATGGACGGGTGTATATAACGATGGTTAAAATCAGGCACTTTGAAGCTTTTTTTAGGGATATTGCGTGATGGGTAAAATTTTGAAAAAAACTTCAAAAAATAAAATAAGCCACTGGGAACTGATTTTTAATGGTTTTAACCCTTCTGAAATTGTGATAATGTTCCCCTTTAACATGTTCTATCTACACTTCTGTTAAAATGTAATAATCACTTATTCTTATCTTTTTTGATACTTTACATTAGTTTTGGATGATACCACACATTTAGGTATGGATTTGATACCAAGTAATTACAGGATCATACATTGGTCATATTCAAAGTCCTCATGTGTCCAGGGACATATTTCCTCAGTTATTAAACTGTGGAAGTCGCTTCCTAGCGGTTCCGCTGATCACAGACGTCACAGGAGACCTGCAGCGTCCAGAGTTGAACAAAGTTTTAATATGCATCAACAATTTTTTTAAATGTATAAATGGTTGATTTATAGAGGCTAGTAAGGTAAAGTTTTGTACCTGACAAGTTACCAACTATCCCACACCTGGGACACATCCAGACATCCAGACAACAGGGGGCGGCCCGCCCTACCCCCGACGCACACCAGGGGACACCACTTCAGGTGGGATGGAACAATACATATAACACGTCACGCTAACATCACGTGACACCTCTGATGAAGGCTGCAGAAGCAAGAAAGCCCAAACTTCTCAGGTACAAAACTTTACCTTACTTGCCTATATAAATCTACCATTTATAAATACCAGTGGCATGCGGTGAGGTTGATGGCTGGTGAGGCACTGACTTCATCACAGTCAGATTTACAAACATATGAACCCTAAAGAGTATCTTATTCACCATTTGATTGGCAGCAGTTAACGGGTTATGTTTAAAAGCTCATACCAGCATTCTTCCCTGCTTGGCACTCAGCATCAAGGCTTGGAATTGGGGGTTAAGTCACCAAAAAATATTCCCGGGCGCGGCGCCGCTGCTGCCCACTGCTCCCCTCACCTCCTAGGAGGTGTTTAAGGGGATGGGTCAAATTCATACACCTAGTGTGTGTGTGACAATCATTGCTACTTTAACTTAACTTTAACTTTACACAAACAAACTGTAGCACACAAAAAAGCACATTTAATTAAAAAAACATTATTATGGTCTTACCTTTACTTATAAATGAAGTCCATGCGCCGCTGTTGCGCCGGATAATGTACCCCCGCCGTAGAATGCACCCCCTGACGGGAGTGTTATATCAACTAAAGCCCTCACTTAAACTTTCCATGTGCAAGATTGAATCTATTTAAAAAAGTGTAACCGAGGGTTTATAAATGTCGCCTATACTGTATGAAACTACAAAATAACAAACACGGATGCTCCAGTTTACACGAGGACCACTTTAATTACCTTCTTTCAAAAACCTCCGCTCCACTCCGTGTCATCACTTCCGCTCTTAGCGCCTTCAAAATAAGAGCTCAAGGCATATACTGCATAACAGCGTATAACAGGCAAATCACAAATAGGAAAGCCCATAAAAATAGGTTACAAAAGTTATTTAATAAGAAGCCAAAAAGTGCAAAAACAAAAATGTTCGTGTTGGAGGAGTTGTGAATGAACGAAATAAGAAATCTGTGCTGCAGTCTGCAGGTGTACCTAATGTTGTGTCCCTGCAGTCGTTCACGGCTCCTCCAACACGAACATTATTGTTTTTGCACTTTTTGGCTTCTTATTAAATAACTTTTTTAAATAGATTCAATCTTGCACGTGGAAAGTTTAAGTGTGGGCTTTAGTTGATATAACACTCCCGTCAGGGGGTGCATTCTACGGCATCCAGCACAAGGAGGCGGGATTACTGCGAGCCTCAGCCAGTGCGTCTCGGTATGATGACGTTTGTGTGTGACGTCACGGGTTGAAGCAGACATTTTGGATTAGCACGGTGGCCAGCTTAAGTCGTCTGTTTTCACCACATAATTCCACAGTATTCTGGACATCTGTGTTGGTGAATCTTTTGAAATTTGTTTAATGAACAATGGAGACAGCAAAGAAGAAAGCTGTAGGTGGGATCGTGCATTAGCGGCGGCTGCAGCAACACAACCAGGAGGACTTTGACTTGGATAGCAGACGCGCTACCATGAGTACAGCTTTGGCTTCCAAACATTTGATCACTTGCCCGTACGTGCGTGTCGCTATGTGCTTGTCACGTACGTAACTTTGGGGAAATATATGTTTCTTGCCGACTCTGATGGCGGCCGGGGTGTCGTCGAAAGCTACAACGCCCGCCGCCGCGCCGCTGTCCTCACCTGTCTGGGTTGACTTCTTCCATCTCCGGGCCGCCGACCGCATCGATGATCGGGTGAAGTCCTTCGTCGCGCCGTCGATCGCTGGAACGCAGGTGAGCACGGGTGTTGATGAGCAGATGAGGGCTGGCTAGGTGGAGAGCTAATGTTTTTAGCATAGCTCTGTTGAGGTCCCGTAGCTAAATTAGCTTCAATGGCGTCGTTAGCAACAGCATTGCTAGGCTTCGCCAGGCTGGACAGCATTAACCGTGTGGTTACAGGTCCAGAGTTTGGTTCGGTGTCTCCTGATAGTAGAAGTAATAGTAGTATTGTTGATATTCTGTCTACCCTTCCAATCAGGGGCTTATTTCTTCTGTTTCTATCTGCATTTAAGCACAATGCTATCACGCTAGCTCCGTAGCTAAAGTGCTTCGCCGATGTATTGTCGTGGAGATAAAAGTCACTGTGAATGTCCATTTTGCGTTCTCGACTCTCATTTTCAAGAGGATATAGTATCCCAGGTGGTTTAAAATACAAATCCGTGATCCACAATAGAAAAAGGAGAGAGTGTGGAATCCAATGAGCCCTTGTACCTAAGTTACGGTCAGAGCGAAAAAAGATGCGTCCTGCACTGCACTCTAGTCCTTCACTCTCACGTTCCTCATCCACAAATCTTTCATCCTGGCTCAAATTAATGGGGTAATCGCCGCTTTCTCAGTCCGAATCGCTCTCGCAGCTGATGTAAACAATGGGGAAATGTGAGGAGCTCTTCAACTTGTGACGTCACGCTACTTCCGGTACAGGCAAGGCTTTTTTATCAGCAACCAAAAGTTGCGAACTTTATCGTCGATGTTCTCTACTAAATCCTTTCAGCAAAAATATGGCAATATTGCAAAATGATCAAGTGTGACACATAGAATGGATCTGCTATCCCCGTTTAAAAAAGAAAATTTCATTTCAGTAGGCCTTTAAGTGTTTTTAAATCCCTGCAGTTACACACTTGTGTTTACTGACCTGATACTTATACCTGAACATCTTATCACACGCAGTGCAACTAAACGATTTCTCTCCAGTGTGTGTTCTCATGTGTGTGGTCATGTTTTGCTTTCTGGAGAAACTCTTCATACAAACGGAGCAAGCAAAATGTTTCTCACCTGTGTGTGTTCTCATGTGTAATAAAAGTTCCCTTTTAGTGTTAAATCTTTAAGCACAACGTGAGTGTCAGGTTCAAACACTGATGACATCTATTAATCAGACAAGAAGCAAGGAATCATGCAGAGACAGAGTTCAATTTAGCTCATGTGGAGAACGCATGGAGCTGCACACTTAGTCACAGTCTCGGCCTACGCTCTAAGGTTCAGCTCCCGCGTCCCTCTATTTATTCAAGAGTTCCACAGTCAACATCACTGAGGCCGCCTCTAAAAGGAGTGGTCACATATATTATGCAAAGCAGGTCCAGGACGCACAACACGTGACAGAATGTGGTGGGGGCCTTGTGATTTCGCCTTGTCTCCGCTTCGACTGTGTGTTGTCATCTTATCTTCATTGAGGTCCTTCAAGTCTCTGCTTCGTCTGCGTGTTGTCGTCTTATCTGCGTTGAGTTCCTTGAAGTCCTTGGCTGTTAGCGGGCTAAAACAAAGATAACATCTGTGGCTGAGGCCACCCCTCAGACAAGAAGTTTTTGTCCTTGCACAAATAGAAAAGTCTAACTTGAGCACAATAACTAATAACTAAAGCAACAAACTTTAAGCATACTAAAGTTAGTGTGATAATATATACATAGTTATTCTAACACTGAGCAAGCAAAAGGTTTCTCTCCAGTGTGTGTTCTCATGTGTAATATAATTTTCTTCTTAGTGTTGAATCTTTTAGCAAAAGCTGAGCAAGCAAAATGTTTCTCTCCAGTGTGTGTTCTCATGTGTGTGGTCATGTCACCCTTTCTGGAGAAAGTCTTCTTACAAACAGAGCAAGTAAAAGGTTTCTCTCCAGTGTGTGTTCTCAAGTGTTTGGTCATATGTTCCTTTCTAGAGAAACTCTTCTTACAAACATAGCAAGTAAAAGGTTTCTCTCTAGTGTGTGTTCTCATGTGTGTGGTCATGAAATCTTTTCTGGAGAAACTCTTCTTACAAACAGCGCAAGTAAAAGGTTTCTCTCCAGTGTGTGTTCTCATGTGTGTGGTCATGCATTCCTTTCTGGAGAAACTCTTCTTACAAATAGAGCAAGTAAAAGGTTTCTCACCTGTGTGTGTTCTCATGTGTAATATCATGTCATTCTTTTTGTTGAATCTTTTAGCACAAGCTGAGCAAGCAAAAGGTTTCTCTCCAGTGTGTGTTCTCATGTGTGTGGTCATGCTTTGCTTTGTGGAGAAGCTCTTCTTACAAACGGAGCAAGTAAAAGGTTTCTCTCCAGTATGTGTTCTCATGTGTACTGTACAATTAGTCTTCAGTCTAAATGATTTCCCACATTCAGAGCAGTCAAAGTGTTTGTTGTTAGTGTGATGTCTCGTATCACCTTTAGAGTCATTTTTACTCTCCAAAGGTTTTTGGATGTGGTCACTGTGATCAGAAGAGTGTGACATCATGTGGTCCATGTCTGACAGTGGAGCAAAGATGCTGTCTGGTTCTGACTTGATATCTTCACAATGCTCTCCATCAGCTTCTGTGATGTGTTGACTTACAAGCTCCGCCCCTCTGTTCTCCTCACTTTGACTGTGATGAAGCTGTAAGGACTGAGCTTCATCTTCATCATGAAGCTGCTCCTCTTTAATGTGGGAGGGGGCCTGTAGCTCCTTCTGTCCCACACTGGTGTGCCACTCCTCTTCATGACTCCCCGCTGACACCCGCTGGACGTCTGCAGAACAAATGAGGTGTTACTGTATTGAAGTTTGCAGTATTCACACTATTGACATGTGAGCTAGGCCAAATAGACAGTGATGGGCAAGCTACCTGGACAATGTAGTAAGCTAAGCTACAAGTTACTCTCAATTAAATGGAGCTAAGCTATCCTTAGAGAATTGTAGCACGCTACACTACAAGCTACACTGCAAAAGTAGCTTGCCACATCAAAGCTACATTTAACAGCATTTATTTATATTTATTTATATATATATATATATATATATATATATATATATATATATATATATATATATATATATATATATACATATATATATATATATATATATATATATATATATATATATATATATATATATATATATTGGCCCACATGTATAATATCAATGTTTATGTTGTCCATGGAAAGAAGTTAGTAAGAAGCAAAAGAAAAACAACAAACCATGGATGACAAAAGGACTGAAAAATGCTTGTCACAAAAAAAAGACATTATATAGAATATTAATAACACAGACATCTTTAGAGGCAGAAAATAAGTATAATAAATATAAAAACAAGCTAATTGGTATACTAGGAACATGTAAGAAGGAATACTACAGACAATTATTAAAGAAGAACAGAAACAACATGAGAGCAACATGGGGCATCCTAAATAGCATCATTAAAAATGCTGCTAAGAAAGATTACCCCCAGTACTTTCTACATGGAAATACAAAAAATGACAATATGAACCAAATAGTTGAACGTTTTAATGATTACTTTGTTAATATCGGAAAAAATGCGGAACAAAGATTTCCAAATGCAGATGATGGGTCAGTTGAGGACTTGAGTGAGCTCATAGACAGAAATCCCAACTCCATATTTCTTAAGAAATAATCAAAATTGTAAAACATTGTAAATCCAAGACCTCAACCGACTGTCATGGAATAGATATGGTAACCATAAAAAAGGTTATAGAAGACATTTCAGAATCTCTGACATATATCAGCAATGTATCATTTCTAACCGGCAAATTCCCTGACAAAATGAAAATTGCAAAAGTCGTACCAATTTATAAGAATGGAGACATACACCAGTTTACTAACTACACACCAGAATTCACAGCTAATATGTCAACATGGATAGCATTAATCCAAATAACAGAGGAAATGAGCATTGCAATAGATGGTAAAGAATGTGCGGCCGCAGCATTCATGGACTTAACTAAAGCATTTGACACAATTAATCATGATATTTTTATAACAAAACTAGAACCATATGGCATCAGAGGGTTGGTCTTGAACTGGGTAAGAAGCTTTTAAACCAACAGGAAACAATACGTGAAGATGGGTGAAAATATGTCAACACAGCTAGATATATCTTGTGGTGTACCCCAGGGATCAATACTGGGACCAAGATTGTTTCATCTTTATATAAACCACATTTGTAAAGTTACAAAGGACTTAAAGTTAGTTTTATTTGCAGACGACACAACTGCTTTCTGTTCAGGAGAGAACACACAGAAGATAAAACAAATAATAACAGAAGAAATTAACACATTAAAAAGATGCTTTGACAAAAACAGACTATCTTTGAATTTCATTAAAAGTAAAATAATAATATTTGGTAACAGCAGAAAAGAGCATCATACATAAATACAAATAGACGGAATAGAAATTGAAAGAGTAAATGAAACCACATGTCTAGGTATAATAATTGATGATAAATTGAACTTGAAATCTAATGTAAAAAATATAGCAAGAAACACATCAATAATGAATAAAACAAAACATGTTCTAGACCAAAAATGACTTCATATTCTCTACTGCTCACTAGTGTTACATATCTGACTTATTGTGTAGAAATATGGGAAATAACTACAAAAGTACACTTCATTCATTAACTGTGTTACAAAAAAGATCAGTTATAATAATACATCATGTTGGATATAGACAACTTACAAACACTTTATTTATTGAATCAAAAATACTGAAATTCCACCACATAGTGAATTTGCAAACAGCTAAAATGATACACAAAGCAAACTATAACCTGCTAGCCAAGAATGTACAACAATTCTTCTCAACAAATGAGGAGAAATATAATCTTAGAGAAACATGTCATTTAAAACATTTGTATGCACGTACAACACTTAAGACCTTCAGTATATCAGTATGTGGAATTAAATGATGGAAAGGATGAAGCAAAGCAATCAAACAATGTACTAATATGATCCACTTCAAGAAACTTTTCACACTTAAAGTGTTTACAAAGTACAAAGAAGAAGATAAACATTCTCAATTTATTTCATCCATCATTCATTTTCTACATCATCTTACTCATCTCACCATATGAAATATAACTTACTTCACTCATTATTATTTATTTATTTTTATTGTGATTACTTATGGAGTATATTGTGAATACATTGAGAACAGGAAGTGAACAAAAGTGTTAGCAACTGTTATGTAAAAGAAAAGTGGTAGGATTAAATAAGCTCTGCTTCTTCCTACTCCTTTTCCAACATGTTGAAAAGACAAACTGGAAATTGTGATGTATCATGTAGTATGCATGCATGTGTGAAGTATCATGTTGTATGCATGCATGTGTGATGTATCATGTTGTATGCATGCATGTGTGATGTATCATGTTGTATACATGCATGTGTGATGTATCATGTTGTATACATGCATGTGTGATGCATCATGTTGTTTAAATGCATGTGTGATGTATCATGTTGTATGCATGCATGTGTGATGCATAATGTTGTATGCATGCATGTGTGATGTATCACGTTGTATGCATGCATGTGTGATGTATCATGTTGTATGCATGCATGTGTAATGTATCATGTTGTATACATGCATGTGTGATGCATCATGTTGTATGCATGCATGTGTGATGTATCATGTTGTATGCATGCATGTGTGATGTATCATGTTGTATGCATGCATGTGTGATGTATCATGTTGTATGCTTGCATGTGTGATGTATCATGTTGTATGTATGCATGTGTGATGTATCATGTTGTATGCATGCATGCATGTGTGACGTATCATGCTGTATGCATGCATGTGTGATGTATCATGTTGTATGCTTGCATGTGTGATGTATTATGTTGTATGCATGCATGTGTGATGTATCATATTGTATGCATGCATGTGTGATGTATCATGTTGTATGCTTGGATGTGTGATGTATCATGTTGTATGTATGCATGTGTGATGTATCATGTTGTATGTATGCATGTGTGATGTATCATGTTGTATGCATGCATGTGTGATGTATCATGTTGTATGCATGCATGTGTGATGTATCATGTTGTATGCTTGCATGTGTGATGTATCATGTTGTATGTATGCATGTGTGATGTATCATGCTGTATGCATGCATGTGTGATGTATCATGTTGTATGCATGCATGCATGTGTGACGTATCATGCTGTATGCATGCATGTGTGATGTATCATGTTGTATGCTTGCATGTGTGATGTATTATGTTGTATGCATGCATGTGTGATGTATCATATTGTATGCATGCATGTGTGATGTATCATGTTGTATGCTTGGATGTGTGATGTATCATGTTGTATGTATGCATGTGTGATGTATCATGTTGTATGTATGCATGTGTGATGTATCATGTTGTATGCATGCATGTGTGATGTATCATGTTGTATGCATGCATGTGTGATGTATCATGTTGTATGCTTGCATGTGTGATGTATCATGTTGTATGTATGCATGTGTGATGTATCATGCTGTATGCATGCATGTGTGATGTATCATGTTGTATGCATGCATGTGTGATGTATCATGGTGTATGCATTTGTGATGTATCATGTTGTATGCATGCATGTGTGATGTATCAAGTTGTATGCATGCATGTGTGATGTATCATGTTGTATGCATGCATGTGTGATGTATCATGTTGTATGCATGCATGTGTGATGTATCATGTTGTATGCATGCATGTGTGATGTATCATGTTGTATGCATGCATGTGTGATGTATCATGTTGTATGCATGCATGTGTGATGCATCATGTTGTATGCATGCATGTGTGATGTATCATGTTGTATGCTTGCATGTTCCAAATAAACTCAAAGTCAACTAACACTTGGTGGACATTCAAGCCACAAACTGCAAATGGAGTATTGTTGGTGTATTTTGGATGGTTATAGAGGACCTCCCATTGGCTCCATTGCAAGTGGACTTTTATTTACATTTATGAGTTAGAATTAGGGCTGGGTGATATATGGAATATACTGGATATATCGTGGGTTTGTCTCTGTGCGATATAGAAATTGACTATATGGTGATATTGGAGTATACGTTCTCACACAGTTGCTTTTAGCTGCAAGCATTACACTACAGGCTCTTCTCACTCTTTCTTGTCTCTCCTTCTCACAGAGACATAAAACAAGCGCACCTTCTTACATACGTCACATACTGTCACGTGTGCAACGTCATACGCTCTCACGGAGCAGACAGGTAGCGACATGGTAACCTTAGCTGTGGTGCTAGTGGTAATATGAGAGAAAGAAGGTGCCAATCTGGTAACAAATGAAGGAATAATTAATTCCCCCCCAAAAAACAGCAGGGGGTCCATCGTCTGGCAGTGGTTATGCTTCAAGCAGGTAGATGGTGAACAAGTATGCGGCAAAAGCATTGCTACAAAAAGTAGCAGCACTGCTAATGTAGCATCATTTGAAAAGTCACCCGCTAGAGAATGAGGAGTGCTTGAAACTCTGCATGTAAACATCTCCGTTCAGTGCCACACCCACAAAATGCCCAAGCAACCATTTCCACATCAACACCGTATGAAACAAATAGTCAACAACAGAAGGAGATAACGTCCGCAGGAACCTACCACATAGTGAAGGACATACACTATTTGATTTCCTATTATGCAGCTCATTTTTATTTGACACTTATTGAAATTTCTTGTGTGACATCATGCACAAAAGTGCACTTTATTTGTTTTAAACTATTGAAGTGGCGTTCTGTACAAAAAGTGCACTTTAATTTAGTGTTGTTTTGATATGTCATCTTAGTGACATCATGCACAAAAATACACTAATAGTTTGTTTTAAAATGTCTCTGACAATGTTGCACTTTCTGTTTTGAAATGACATGAATGTTTGTGCCACTGCTTAATAACTGTTTAATAAATACACTTTTGCTAAATTGACTTAGTTGTGGTTTCCCTCTCTGCATGAAAGTTTAAAAGTAGCATATATTAATGCAGTGTGAAGAAAGATGTTTTAATGTAGTCACATAGAATCATCATACTGCTGTGATTATATGCATCAAGTGTTCATTCAAGGCTAAGGCAAAATATCCACATATATATGGTGTATCGTGACATGGACTAAACATATCCACATATATATGGTGTATGGTGACATGGCCTAAACATATCCACATATATATGGTGTATCGTGACATGGACTAAACATATCCACATATATATGGTGCATCGTGACATGGACTAAACATATCCACATATATATGGTGCATCGTGACATGGCCTGAATATATCCACATATATATGGTGTATCGTGACATGACCTAAGCATATCCACATATTAATAAAAGGCCATATCGCTTGGCCCTTGTTGTAATGTGATTTTTTTTGTTTTCATATACCCACCATCATGTCTTTTATAATGACTGTGAATGATAGAAAAATTCCCCCCAAAAGTGCAGTTACCCTCTAAATTCCAATGATTAGATTTAAGACTTGAAGTGTATGAGCATGAAGTGATGAAGCCTACTTGGATGAGTCTTCTAAGACAAAGTGAACAGTCCAGTTGTGATGGATTGAATGCCCTGAGAATAAAATGATATGTGCTTACTTGGACTGTGATGAAGCTGTGAGGACTCAGGTGCTTTGTCTTCATGCTCTTCAGTCTTCACAGAGACAACAGTCAGTGGAAACTTGCTGACATCATCCTCCTCCTGCCCTACAACACACTCTCCCTCCTCTTCCTCCTTCATGTGTGGATCCTCCTCTTCCTCTTTCATATGGGTGGGCTGTGAATCCTCCTCTTCCTCTTTAATGTAGGTGGGCTGTGGATCATCTTCTTCCTCTTTAATGTGAAGGGGCTGTTGAACGTCTGTTGGGTAAATAAGTAAATAAGATAAAGAGAGAATATAAATAGTTTGGGACTGACACTGTTAACACAATGACAATATATGTGTTATTTCGTGTGTTGTGTTAAAAGTGTGTATCAAAACAACCAATAAAAACACGGGAAATACTTCCTTTTGTCCCAGCCACTAAAATTAATTCAAAAGTGAGTACAAAAACAGACTTGGAAATTTGATGAGGAGACAGTTTTTTTTTATAAGTACAAGGCAGCATTGATTGAGGCATTCTTAACTTTACACTCACTGATAAATAAATGATAAATGATAAATGATAAATGGGTTGTACTTGTATAGCGCTTTTCTACCTTCAAGGTACTCAAAGCGCTTTGACATTACTTCCACATTTACCCATTCACACACACATTCACACACTGATGGAGGGAGCTGCCATGCAAGGCGCTAACAAACACCCATCAGGAGCAAGGGTGAAGTGTCTTGCTCAGGACACAACGGACATGACGAGGTTGGTACTAGGTGGGGATTGAACCAGGGACCCTCGGGTTGCGCACGGCCACTCTCCCACTGCGCCACGCCGTCCCTTGGCGTGGCGCAGTGGGATAAAAATTGTATAAATATTTTATTCTGTATACGGTCTATGACACCTAAACTTTATCTCTAAACTTAACCATAATTTGTGGTGCAGAATGACGTCTGGGTCTCAAGATAGTTCCACATGTCTAGGAATGCCACCGACGGATAACCCTTGATATTACTCAACAAATATTTAGGGATCTATTTCGTTTCATAATTAGATTTTTTTTCTCGTGTCTGCTTTTCGCAGAAAGAACTCGGCCAGGCCTGTTTAAACTATTTTTAGATGGGGGGTCACATGGAGAAAGATCTACTCCAAGTTGGCCGGACTGGTAAAATTACGGCAAGATAACGTAAAAATTAAGACAACTGCAGATTGTTTTCTTTGTTTAAAAATAAAACAAACACATTCTGAAAATGTACAAAACATAATGTTTTTTTTACATACAATAGTATCCTATCTTTAGTTGTCCTTTTTTACACTTTCAGAATCAATTATGTGATAATATTCATCAGTCAACTCATTGGTGTTCATTTTCAATCTATCAAGATAAATAGATAATATCAAAATCAAATTACAGGATGACATTGATGTAGTTTGCTCATTTTCCCCGACTGGTGCGCTAACATCATGTGTTTTTGTTGTGTTTTACATATGTAGCATCATCTACAAAGAATTGCTATTGCGACATCTAGAGGACACATTTAGAACAGCAGTTTCTTTCATTCAAAAATTCCGACTCATTTTTGTACTTAGCCAACTCATCCCGTCTCATTCACTCATTCACACACTGATGGCGGGATCTGCCATGCAAGGCGCTTACCACGACTCATCAGGAGCAAGGGTGAAGTGTCCTGCTCAAGGACACAACAGACGTGACTAGGTTGGTAGAAGGTGGGGATTGAACCAGGAACCCTCAGGCACGGCCACTCTACCAACCGGGCCACTAGCCTTCCACCATCGACCTGCCTGCTAGCCTTCCACCATTGACCTGCCTGCTAGCCTTCCACCATAAACCTGCCTACCAGCCTTCCACCATCGACCTGCCTCCTAGCCTTCCACCATCGACCTGCCTGCTAGCCTTCCATCATCGACCTGCCTGCTAGCCTTCCACCATCGGCCTGTCTATCAGCCTTCCACCATCGGCCTGCCTGCTAGCCTTCCACCGTCGACCTGCCTGCTAGCCTTCCACCGTCGACCTGCCTACTAGCCTTCCATCGACCTGCTGTTTGCCTCCAGCCATTGGCTTCGTCTACGGTCTTCCACCCGTTGGCCTTGGTTGCTAGTCTTTAGCCCAGTCTGCTAACATCTTCAAAAGTGGTAAAACAAGTGGAACTTCTCTTCTCACTATGTCACAAATTATTATATTGTGTTTTATACTTTTGTGTGGTTTAACTGGTGCCCCAAATGGGTCTGGTCACCCCACTCACGGGCTATGCTACTTCAGGATGACAACTTTGATAATTTGACATTTCATCATAGTGGCAGCTACAAAATAACCCCGGCCTTATCTCAGTTGAAGATTTCTGTGACTTTGGACAAAACAAAATGGCTGCATACTATGGTAGAGTCCATTCATTCATATTGTTTCCTTGTTTTGAGAGATCACGTCAACATTACTGCATCCTCCCCTATTGTGAGCACTTACTTTCACAGATTAAAGACCGACTCAAAAGATGGTAACTTTAAGCGCAAATGTTTAGTTATATTATTGTTATTGCTCTCAGGAAATGTTGAGACTAATCCAGGCCCTGATACACCTACACAATGTTTTATACCTGCAGATTTTAAAACTTGAGTTTTGGGATTATTCACATCAATGTTCGGAGTTTACTCCCTAAACTGGATATGATAAAGATCTGGATAAACTCAACAAATGCTGATATTGTAGTCTTATCTGAAACTTGGCTTAAACAATCTGTGCTTGATAAAGATATTTACATTCATGGCTATAATGTCTATCGTACTGACCGACAAAGAAAAGGTGGTGGAGTGGCCATAAATATTAAGCAGAGGTTTGATGTTAAATTAGTGCTCTCTGAAACAGTAAGTAAAGAACTTGAACTGTTAGCACTTGAAATCGAATTAGCTAGAAATCACCACATTATGGTAGTGGGGTGTTATAGGCCTCCATCTGCCCCTACTAATTCCCTATCTACTCTTGTAATGCTTCTGTCTCAACTGAAATACAATGAAATAGTGATTTAAACTGGGACTGGCTCACATCTGTGTCTGACTCCTTGAAAACACAGTGAGAATCTCTAAATTTAACACAATTAATTAACTCAGCTACAAGACCTAATCCTAAATGCCCTCAAAAAGCTAAACTCATTGACTTAATTCCAACAAATATGCCCTTTAAATGTGTTGCATCTGGTGTTTTCCCTAATGATGTGAGTGATCATTGTGTGATTGCAGTAGTGCGAGACACAAGGATTCCTAAAAGCAAGCCTCGTCTTCTTGAAAAACATAATATGAAATTATTTGAGACGCAAGCTTTTTTACATGACTTGCATCTTTTTAATTGGGATAGAATTGCTCTTTTTGATAATGTTGAACTGGCTTGGAAAGATTTTCACGAAAACTGCTTGAGTATAGTGAACAAACATGCCCCTTTTAGAAAATGTAGGGTTAAAGGACGTGACAATCAGTGGTTTACATCGGACCTGTCAGATGTATTGCATGAGCGTAATGCTGCTTGGGCCAGGGCACGCAAGTCAGGGTTAGAAGCAGATTGGTTGAATTTTAGACAATTCAGAAATCAATTTACCTCTCTCCTTCGGAAAGTCAAATCAGAATTTTATTTCTCCACAACAACTGAAAACCTCAAACACCCAAAGAAGTTTTGGAAAATCATCAAATCTTTGTCAGCCTGCTGTAATTCAGTCAATCTCCCACCTAGTATACTTGTTGATGGTGTCAGAGTAAGTGACAGAAGAGAAATGGGTAGTCATTATAATAATCATTTTATTTCCTCTGGTTTTCTCTATAATTCTGACAACTTTACTAAAGTTCCGCTAACTCCGGAAAGAACCGTTGAAAATACCCAGGTTTTTAACTTTACGCCCTTTACCACAACAGAGGTCATGAGGGCTCTAAAACAACTTAAACCTAGAAAGCCAGCTGGCTCAGATAAGCTGGAGCCGCTCTTCCTAAAGTTGGCAAATGAAATTATAGCTGGACCACTGACTCACATTTTTAACCTTACTCTAATTTCAAATGAAATCCCCTTGGATTGGAAATCTGCCCTTGTAATCCCCCTTATTAAAAGGAGGTGACCCTAGTAATCTAAATAATTACAGACCGAGCTCTAAACTCTCTGTTCTGGCAAAAGTGCTTGAATCCCTTATCAGTGAACAGATAAAAGACTTTTTGGACACAAACTTTATTCTGTCACCATTTCAGTCAGGTTTTGGCAGAAATCACAGTACTGTTACTGCTGCTATGAAGTTTATAAATGATGTAACTGAAGCTCTTGACAAGAAGCAGTGCTGTCTGTCCCTCTTTATTGACTTTCCAAAGGCATTTGATACTGTTGATCATGTCATTTTAATCAAACGTCTTTCAGCTATTGGTTTTTCTCAGCAAGCAGTTGGATGGTTTGCAAATGACCTCACAAGTAGAACTCAGGCTGTTCAGATAGAAGGTTCCTTCTCGGACGTACTGCAAGTGGAAAAGGGTGTCCCTCAAGGTTCTGTGTTGTGCCCATTATTAATTAATAATTAATAATCTTGGACAGAATATTCCGAACTCAACTTTCCATTTCTATGCTGATGATACTGTCATATACTGCACAGCACCCACTCCTGCTGAGGCCTTTAAATATCTACAACAAGCATTTGACAGAGTACAAGAACAACTTTGCTATCTTCAACTGCTTTTAAATGCAGAGAAAACAAAGTGTATGTTCTTTACCACATCAAAAACTGTAAGATCAGCACTGTGTGAGAACATTTGAACAAGAAATGGGCAACAAATTGTGTTGGTATCTGCTTTTAAATATTTAGGATTTTTAATTGATGACCACTTGAGTTTTAAGGAGCACATATAGTATGTTGTAAAAATAAACTGAAACTATTACTGGGATTTTATTATAGAAACAAGTCTTGCTTTTCTTTTACTGTGAAACAGAAATTGGTGGAAACAACCTTTTTACCTGTTATTGACTATGGAGATGTGTTGAACATGAATGCTACTGCTGGTTGTCTCCACAAGCTGGATAGTGTGTACCACGGGGCACCGAGATTCATCACCAACTTACTCACCATTGTGTGTTATACTCAATGGTTAACTTACTCACCATTGTGTTTTATACTCAATGGTTAACTTACTCACCATTGTGTGTTATACTCAATGGTTAACTTACTCACCATTGTGTGTTATACTCAATGGTTAACTGGACATCTTTATGTGCTCGACGCCTCAATCATTGGTACGTGTTCATCTACAAAACCATTCTGGGTATCACCCCATCTTATCTGTCTTGTCTTTTAACAAAGAAACAAGGAAGTCACAATCTTCTTTCAATGAATGTTCTGCAATTTGCCGTCCCCAAAGTAAGAACTGAACTGGGCAAGAAAGCATTTAGGTTTTCAGCAGCGAAGGCTTGGAATAACCTACAATCCAATATTCAACTTCAAACCCTTGTTACATTGAATGAGTTTAAAGCTTCTGTGAAAGGATTGCAGTCTACCTTGTCTGTATGCACATGTGTTATGTCAGCAAGTTTTAATGTTGTACATTTTATGTTTTATGTGTTGTTTACTGTTTTTAATGTAACCTTGCTGCTGCCCTCTTGGCCAGGTCTCCCTTGGAAAAGAGATATTTGATCCCAATGGGATTTTTACCTGATTAAATAAAGAAGAAAAAAACAAGAAAAAAACAGCTGTTTATTTGAAGTCTTAAAGAAGTCAACTATGTGTGCAGTGCAAGGTGAAATGCAGTTATGTCATCTTCTTGTCAATAACACACACATCAAACTTTTGCGTGTTGTTGCTTCCTTATTTGTCATTATTCAAAGCTGATTTTAATGTGTAGCAGCGGCAGCTGAACTCAATACAACGTGTCATAGTTACGTCAGTCAGCTGGAATTAAAAATACAAATAGTTGTGTCATTAGTCCAGAATCTTCACGGTCCTCATGGACGACATAATTAGGAAATAGTACTAAAAAAAATGGTACTTGGTATACATCCCTAATCTTCACCACTAAACCTTTGAAATATGCTGACATATGTGCTGCTAAAGGTAAATAAACAGTAGCCATATTGAATGTTTGCCTTCATTTGACCACGTGAGGTAAGGAGGACGGCCTCTAGGTCACATGGTTACACCCCAGCAATTACACTGTTGATGATTGATGAGCATTCATTTTTAAATGGTGGTGTTAAAAAGCAAGTATATCTCCATCTTTAGTCATAAATGTGGCCCCCGGATGAACATGTGTCACAAACATTGTATTAGATATGTGGATGTTGTGCTTACTTGGACTGTGATGAAGCTGTGAGGACTCAGGTGCTTTGTCTTCATGCTCTTCAGTCTTCACAGAGACAACAGTCAGTGGAAACTTGCTGACATCATCCTCCTCCTGCCCTACAACACACTCTCCCTCCTCTTCCTCTTTCATGTGTGGATCCTCCTCTTCCTCTTTAAAATGTGAGGGCTGTGGATCCTCTGAAGTGAAACTGTCCCCCTGCAGATGAGGGAGACATTCTTCTTGGTGTCCAATCAGCTGATGGATGTCTACAGGACACAAACAAAACACATTTTAACTCCTAGATGCTAAATATTATATCGTACATGAAATATAGGGCTGTGGCTATTGAAAATGTTATTACCGTAATCAAGTGTTCTACTGGAAATGTTTTCGATTAATCGAGTAACTGGATAAAATAGTGTTGCTTGGTTAAAGACAAATTTAAGCTACTTTAAGACATTTCACTTAATAATGAACGGCCAATTGGTTTGAGATGGTATAAGATCAAGATGTCATCTTTAGATCAGGCTTTGTTTTTTCCACAATCACTGCCACATTAAAAAGTTAAAGTACCAATGATTGTCACACACACACTAGGTGTGGCCAGATTGTTCTCTGCATTTGACCCATCACCCTTGATCACCCCCTGGAAGGTGAGTGGAGCAGTGAGCAGCAGCGGTGGCTGCGCCCGGGAATCATTTTTATGGTGATTTAACCCCCAATTCCAACCCTTGATGCTGAGTGCCATTTTTATAGTCTTTGGTATGACTCAGTCGGGGTTTGAACTCACAACCTACCCATCTCAGGACGGACACTCTAACCACTAGGCCACTGAGTAGGTGGATGTAGCAGGTGTTGTAGTAGGTTAATAATATGAAGGAAATAACAGGTCAGTATAGCTTTTACACACATAAATAACTTGTCAAACCTGCCAGCTAGCAGGCTAGGTTTACAGCATCAGTTACCATGGTAACTGACTCTGACTTTGTCTTACCTTTCTTATTTATATACTCAGGAGTTTGCACTTAACCTGCTCTCTGGAATATTCCCCCGGTGACTGTGTGAGTTTTGTGTAAACATGTTGATACACTTTGTTACAAACTGAGAGGAACATCAACCTCTCATAAATATTGTGTGTCTGAACATCCTCACATGACAATTCATCTTCCTATAGACAATCTATTGAAGAAAAGTGTTAATAATAAATATAAAGTTAGTAAAGATGTGAGAGTAAGAAGTAAACAAACCTGTTGTGTGTAACACAACTTGATGTTTTTCATGTTGTCGCTCCTTCTCCTCTTTTGTTGGACAAAGTTCCTCCTCGTACTCTGCTATGGTTCTTTCGCACATTTTCACACAATCACAACACTTTACACTCACACTTGATCTCTGCTTAGCGATGTGTTTTCATCTCTCTTTGTTAGCAGCTAACAAGCTAAGCTAACTAGCAAGCTAAGCTAGCTGGAGAAGTGCGCTCAGACTAATATACAAACAGTTATTATGACTCTATTTAATAGAGTGTAATAAAGGACATATATGTGTACATGGACGCACAGATTAAGAACACTGAACTGTGACGACTGCAATAACGTCTTCACCGTCAGACGCCATCTTGCTTTATCCTCGCCCTGTTTAGTTCGCGCGCAGTCTTGTCAGATCTCGCGAGAGAAACAGTTAACCAGCTCAGATCTCGCGAGAGAAACAATTAACCAGCTCAGATCTCGTGAGAGAAACAATTGACCAGCTCAGATCTCGCGAGAGAAACAAGTACAAACCAGCTCTTTTCCAGATCTCGCGAGAGTAACAAGTAACCAGCTCTTCCCCCCCACCTCCGGTGAAAATAAAAATAAACTTTTGCATTTTCAAAAACAAAGACATACAACTTATTTTGGTAAATAAACAGTAGCTTATATGACCCCTTTAAATGATAAGTTGCGTGATCAGAGCGAGACGAGTCGTGGCTCCTCAGCTTCATGCAGGACGGAGTGGTAGGAGGCGTGGGCGAGGTTGACTGACTGCAAAAGACCACACCATTATTTTTAAATCAATCTAAATATTGCTCTAGTTGGTATTTGTGTTTTAAATCCTGTTGTAAAGGTTTGTACTTTCAACTGTAGTTGTAAATATTAAGTGGAATTGTATTATAATAACCGAATATATTCCCTTATTTTGGAATAGTTGCAATTAAAGCAATACATGAATCACAACAGCTGTAGTCTCAGCACTTTGTAGCGCCCTCTGGCGTGAGTGTAAAAGCTTACAGCACCTGGTATTCCCAGGCGGTCTCCCATCCAAGTACTAACCAGGCCCGACCCTGCTTAGCTTCCGAGATCGGACGAGATCGGGCGTGTTCAGGGTAGTATGGCCGTAAGCCGAAAGACGAGGTAAAAACAACCTTTTTAAATGGAACTCTTACAGACGGGATGGAAGACATCCATCCATCCATTTTCTACCGCTTGTCCTTTTTGGGGTCGCGGGGGGTGCTGGAGCCTATCTCAGCTGCATTCGGGCAGAAGGCGGAGTACACCCTGGACAAGTCGCCACCTCATCACAGGGGGTGAAAGACAATTATTATTTATCTTAGAGCCTGTCGCGCATGCGTACACTAATGTGCTTTTTGTGGCTGTGTGAGGTGCAGCTCTCCATCCATTGTCTACCGCTTGTCTCTTTTGGGGTGGCGGGGGGTGCTGGAGCCTATCCCAGCTGCATTCAGATGCCACCTCATCACAGCTCTCAACACTGCTTTATGCGTAGGGACCGTCAATAAATCAACATTGCCTTGAAAATTGTATATCTGCTACATCAAAACAATGATTCATCTAAAAGAATGTAAATAATTAGTCATACCTCCTTATTGTGCATGCCCATTATTTCATAATTTTAAAATTATATCCATGTTTAATATAAAAAAATAAGGATATTTTCCCAATAGTCTCAATGTCATACAACTTGGTAACCTAATTCCACTTATTAGTCATGCTAACCTTTTAGTGTAACGCACACCCTTTTATTTTAAAATAGGGTTTTATTTAAAAACAAAAAATAATACGTTTTTTAGTAAAAATCATGTGCATGATATATCTTATACAGATAATTATCAACATTTGTATTAGCTCCAAATGAGAGTCAAGTTGGTTTTATGTTGGATAGTCGTAGTTGTTGCGGGAGCTAAAAATGAAACCATGGTTTTCAATATTACTAATTTATATAAAATCATATTAAACTTACAATTTAAAACAAAAAGGTGTGAAACACATTAGAAAAATCACTTCTAATATTTAAAATGAATTTGGGATTTTAGGTCATATGACCAGGAATCTATTGAAAATAAACATTTGTTTTTAATATCAAAATATTTTTGATCCTATTTTAAAATAAAAGGACTAATATAAAGTGGAATTGGGTTACTAAGTTGCATGATGACATGGAGACTTTTAAAACAAATAATTATTGTTTACATTAAAAAAATATTTAAATTATAAAATCAGGAACGATATTAAAAATGTAGGACTATTTATTTGACCTCCTTTTAGATGAATCAGTGTTTTGATGTAGCAGATATACATCTTCGAAGACAATAGTAATTTATTGACGGTCCCTAAGCATAAAGTAGTGTTGAGAGCGGCACCTCTCCTGCAATCTCCCCGCAGCATGAGAGAGCAGTGTGGGCACAGTGAGGGGGAGCTTCCGCTGGAGCTCCGGAGGCAAATATCCACCGTGAAAGCAACTTGACCGCCGTAGCAAAGGAAGACAATCACACAGACAGTAAAAGCACATTAGTGTACGCATGCGCACCAGGCTCTTAGATAAATAACAATTGTCTCTCATCCCGTCTGTAAGAGTTCCATTTAAAAAGGTTGTTTTTACCTCTTCTTTCGGCTTACGGCCATACTACCCTGAACACGCCCGATCTCGTCCGATCTCGGAAGCTAAGCAGGGTCGGGCCTGGTTAGTACTTGGATGGGAGACCGCCTGGGAATACCAGGTGCTGTAAGCTTTTACACTCACGCCAGAGGGCGCTACAAAGTGCTGAGACTACAGCTGTTGTGATTCATGTATTGCTTTAATTGCAACTATTCCAAAATAAGGGAATATATTCGGTTATTATAATACAATTCCATTTAATATTTACAACTACAGTTGAAAGTACAAACCTTTACAACAGGATTTAAAACACAAATACCAACTAGAGCAATATTTAGATTAATTTAAAAATAATGGTGTGGTCTTTTGCAGTCAGTCAACCTCGCCCACGCCTCCTACCACTCCGTCCTGCATGAAGCTGAGGAGCCACGACTCGTCTCGCTCTGATCAGCCAACTTATCATTTAAAGGGGTCATATAAGCTACTGTTTATTTACCAAAATAAGTTGTATGTCTTTGTTTTTGAAAATGCAAAAGTTTATTTTTATTTTCACCGGAGGTGGGGGGGAAGAGCTGGTTACTTGTTACTCTCGCGAGATCTGGAAAAGAGCTGGTTTGTACTTGTTTCTCTCGCAAGATCTGAGCTGGTCAATTGTTTCTCTCACGAGATCTGAGCTGGTTAATTGTTTCTCTCGCGAGATCTGAGCTGGTTAACTGTTTCTCTCGCGAGATCTGACAAGACTGCGCGCGAACTAAACAGGGCGAGGATAAAGCAAGATGGCGTCTGACGGTGAAGACGTTATTGCAGTCGTCACAGTTCAGTGTTCTTAATCTGTGCGTCCATGTACACATATATGTCCTTTATTACACTCTATTAAATAGAGTCATAATAACTGTTTGTATATTAGTCTGAGCGCACTTTGATGCTTCTCCAGCTAGCTTAGCTTGCTAGTTAGCTTAGCTTGTTAGCTGCTAACAAAGAGAGATGAAAACACATCGCTAAGCAGAGATCAAGTGTGAGTGTAAAGTGTTGTGATTGTGTGAAAATGTGCGAAAGAACCATAGCAGAGTACGAGGAGGAACTTTGTCCAACAAAAGAGGAGAAGGAGCGACAACATGAAAAACATCAAGTTGTGTTACACACAACAGGTTTGTTTACTTCTTACTCTCACATCTTTACTAACTTTATATTTATTATTAACACTTTTCTTCAATAGATTGTCTATAGGAAGATGAATTGTCATGTGAGGATGTTCAGACACACAATATTTATGAGAGGTTGATGTTCCTCTCAGTTTGTAACAAAGTGTATCAACATGTTTACACAAAACTCACACAGTCACCGGGGGAATATTCCAGAGAGCAGGTTAAGTGCAAACTCCTGAGTATGTAAAGCTCCAGAGTTTGACCTCCAAAAATAAGAGAGGTAAGACAAAGTCAGAGTCAGTTACCATGGTAACTGACGCTGTAAACCTAGCCTGCTAGCTGGCAGGTTTGACAAGTTATTTATGTGTGTAAAAGCTATACTGACCTGTTATTTCCTTCATATTGCTGCAGCCATTAACCTACTACAACACCTGCTACATCCACCTACTCAGTGGCCTAGTGGTTAGAGTGTCCGTCCTGAGATGGGTAGGTTGTGAGTTCAAACCCCGACTGAGTCATACCAAAGACTATAAAAATGGCACTCAGCATCAAGGGTTGGAATTGGGGGTTAAATCACCATAAAAATGATTCCCGGGCGCGGCCATCGCTGCTGCTCACTGCTCCACTCACCTTCCAGGGGGTGATCAAGGTTAATGGGTCAAATGCAGAGAACAATCTGGCCACACCTAGTGTGTGTGTGACAATCATTGGTACTTTAACTTTTTAATGTGGCAGTGATTGTGGAAAAAACAAAGCCTGATCTAAAGATGACATCTTGATCTCATACCATCTCAAACCAATTGGCCGTTCATTATTAAGTGAAATGTCTTAAAGTTGCTTAAATTTGTCTTTAACCAAGCAACACTATTTTATCCAGTTACTCGATTAATCGAAAACATTTCCAGTAGAACACTTGATTAATAACATTTTCAATAGCCACAGCCCTATATTTCATGTACGATTTAATATTTAGCATATAGGAGTTAAAATGTGTGTAGACATCCATCAGCTGATTGGACACCAAGAAGAATGTCTCCCTCATCTGCAGGGGGACAGTTTCACTTCAGAGGATCCACAGCCCTCACACATGAAAGAGGAAGAGGAGGGAGAGTGTCCTGTAGGGCAGGAGGAGGATGATGTCAGCAAGTTTCCACTGACTGTTGTCTCTGTGAAGACTGAAGAGCATGAAGACAAAGCACCTGAGTCCTCACAGCTTCATCACAGTCCAAGTAAGCACAACATCCACATATCATCTAATACAATGTTTGTGACACATGTTCATCCGGGGGCCACATTTAAAGTTAAAGTTAAAAGTTAAAGTACCAATGATTGTCACACACACACACTAGGTGTGGCGAAATTATTCTCTGCATTTGACCCATCACCCTTGATCACCCCCTGGGAGGTGAGGGGAGCAGTGGGCAGCAGCGGTGGCTGCGCCCGGGAATCATTTTGGTGATTTAACCCCCAATTCCAACCCTTGATGCTGAGTGCCAAGCAGGGAGGTAATGGGTCCCATTTTTATAGTCTTTGGTATGACTCGGCCGGGATTTGAACTCCCAACCTACCGATCTCAGGACGGACACTCTAACCACTAGGCCACTGAGTAGGTAGTATTTATGACTAAAGATGGAGATATACTTGCTTTTTAACACCACCATTTAATAATGAATGCTCATCAATCATCAACAGTGTAATTGCTGGGGTGTAACCATGTGACCTAGAGGCCGTCCTCCTTACCTCACGTGGTCAAATGAAGGCAAACATTCAATATGGCTACTGTTTATTTACCTTTAGCAGCACATATGTCAGCATATTTCAAAGGTTTAGTGGTGAAGATTAGGGATGTATACCAAGTACCATTTTTTTTAGTACTGGTTCCTAATTATGTCGTCCATGAGGACCGTGAAGATTCTGGACTAATGACACAACTATTTGTATTTTTAATTCCAGCTGACTGACGTAACTATGACACGTTGTATTGAGTTCAGCTGCCGCTGCTACACATTAACATCAGCTTTGAATAATGACAAATAAGGAAGCAACAACACGCAAAAGTTTGATGTGTGTGTGTTATTGACAAGAAGATGACATAACTGCATTTCACCTTGCACTGCACACATAGTTGACTTCTTTAAGACTTCAAATAAACAGCTGTTTTTTTCTTCTTTTTTTTTCCTTTATTTAATCTGGTAAAAATCCCATTGAGATCAAAGATCTCTTTTCCAAGGGAAACCTGGCCAAGAGGGCAGCAGCAAGGTTACATTAAAAACAGTAAACAACACATAAAACATAAAACTTGCTGACATAACACATGTACATATAGACAAGGTAGACTGCAATCCTTTCACAGAAGCTTTAAACTCATGTCATGTAACAAGGGTTTGAAGTTGAATATTGGATTGTAGGTTATTCCAAGCCTTCGCTGCTGAAAACCTAAATGCTTTCTTGCCCAGTTCAGTTCTTACTTTGGGGACGACAAATTGCAGAACATTCATTGAACGCAGATTGTGACTTCCTTGTTTCTTTCTTAAAAGACATGCCAGATAAGATAGGGTGATACCCAGAATGGTTTTGTAGATGAACACATACCAATGATTGAGGCGTCACGCACATAAAGATGTCCAGTTAACCATTGAGTATAACACACAATGGTGAGTAAGTTAACCATTGAGTATAACACACAATGGTGAGTAAGTTAACCATTGAGTATAACACACAATGGTGAGTAAGTTGGTGATGAATCTCAGTGCCCCGTGGTACACACTATCCAGCTTGTGGAGACAACCAGCAGTAGCATTCATGTACAACACATCTCCATAGTCAATAACAGGTAAAAAGGTTGTTTCCACCAATTTCTGTTTCACAATAAAAGAAAAGCAAGACTTGTTTCTATAATAAAATCCCAGTAAAAGTTTAAGTTTTTTTTTACAACACACTGAATGTGTTCCTTAAAACTCAAGTGGTCATTAATTAAAAATCCTAAATATTTAAAATCAGATACTAACACAATTTTGTAGCCCATTTCTTGTTCAAATGTTCTCACACAGTGCTGATCTTACAGTTTTTGATGTGGTAAAGAACATACACTTTGTTTTCTCTGCATTTAAAAGCAGTTGAAGATAGCAAAGTTGTTCTTGTACTCTGTCAAATGCATGTTGTAGATATTTAAAGGCCTCAGCAGGAGTGGGTGCTGTGCAGTATATGACAGTATCATCAGCGTAGGAATGGAAAGTTGAGTTCGGAATATTCCGTCCAAGATTATTAATTATTAATTAATAATGGGCCCAACACAGAACCTTGAGGGACACCCTTTTTCACTTGCAGTACGTCCGAGAAGGAACCCTCTATCTGAACAGCCTGAGTTCTGCTTGTGAGGTCATTTGCAAACCATCCAACTGCTTGCTGAGAAAAACCAATAGCTGAAAGACGTTTGATTAAAATGACATGATCAACAGTATCAAATGCCTTTGAAAAGTCAATGAAGAGGGACAGACAGCACTGCTTCTTGTCAAGAGCTTCAGTTACATCATTTATAAACTTCATAGCAGCAGTAACAGTACTGTGATTTCTGCCAAAACCTGACTGAAATGGTGACAGAATAAAGTTGGTGTCCAAAAAGTATTTTATCTGTTCACTGATAAGGGATTCAAGCACTTTTGCCAGAACAGAGAGTTTAGAGATCGGTCTGTAATTATTTAGATTACTAGGCTCACCTCCTTTTAATTGGAGGATTACAAGGACAGATTTCCAATCCAAGGGGATTTCATTTGAAATTAGAGTAAGGTTAAAAATGTGAGTCAGTGGTCCAGCTATAATTTCAGCTGCCAACTTTAGGAAGAGCGGCTCCAACTTATCTGAGCCAGCTGGTTTTCTAGGTTTAAGTTGTTTTAGAGCACTCATTACCTCTGTTGTGGTAAAAGGCGTAAAGTTAAAAACCTGGGTATTTTCAATGGTTCTTTTTGTTAGCGGAACTTCAGTAAAGTTGTCAGAATTATAGAGAAAACCAGAGGAAATAAAATTATTATTATAATGACTACCCATTTCTCTTCTGTCACTTACTCTGACACCATCAACAAGTATACTAGGTGGGAGATTGACTGAATTACAGCAGGCGGACAAAGATTTGATGATTTTCCAAAACTTCTTTTGGTGTTTGAGGTTTTCAGTTGTTGTGGAGAAATAAAATTCTGATTTGACTTTCCGAAGGAGAGAGGTAAATAGATTTTTTAATTGTCTAAAATTCAACCAATCTGCTTCCAACCCTGACTTGCGTACCCTGGCCCAAGCAGCATTACGCTCATGCAATACATCTGACAGGTCCGATGTAAACCACTGATTGTCACGTCCTTTAACCCTATATTTTAAAAGGGGCATGTTTGTTCACTATACTCAAACAGTTTTTGTGAAAATATTTCCAAGCCAGTTCAACATTATCAAAAAGAGCAATTCTATCCCAATTAAAAAGATGCAAGTCATGTAAAAAAGCTTGCGTCTCAAATAATTTCATATTATGTTTTTCAAGAAGACGAGGCTTGCTTTTAGGAATCCTTGTGTCTCGCACTACTGCAATCACACAATGATCACTCACATCATTAGGGAAAACACCAGATACAACACATTTAAAGGGCATATTTGTTAGAATTAAGTCAATGAGTGTAGCTTTTTGAGGGCATTTAGGATTAGGTCTTGTAGCTGAGTTAATTAATTGTGTTAAATTTAGAGATTCACACTGTGCTTTCAAAGAGTCAGACACAAATGTGAGCCAGTCCCAGTTCAAATCACTATTTAATTGTATTTCAGTTGAGACAGAAGCTTCACAAGAGTAGATAGGGAATTACTAGGGCAGGGGTCGGCAACTTTTACCACTCAAAGAGCCATTTTGACCAGTTTCACAAATTAAAGAAGATAATGGGAGCCACAAAACTCTGTTGAAATTTAAAATGAAATAACACTACATACAACGTTTTTTTTTTTGCTTTGTGCTATGTATAACCAGGGGTCTCAGACACGCGGCCCGCACCTTAATATGAAAATTGAATGTTACTGCGGCCCGAGAGTTTTATATGAATGGCGCTTGACAGCGTCATACTTGCCAACCCTCCCGATTTTTCCGGGAGACTACGAATAATTTCAGGGCAACTATTCTCTCGAGCGTGCCGTGATGACACGGCATTTAACGCCCTCTACAACCTGTACAAACAGAGTGCCGGCCCAGCCACAGGATGTATGAGGCTTCTGCTAACTCACACAAATGACAGCAAGGCATACTTGGTTAACAGCCACACAGGTCACACTGACGGCGGCCGTGTAAAACAACTTTAACACTCTTACTAATAATGCGCCACACTGTGAACCCACACCAAACAAGAATGACAAACACATTTCGGGAGAACATCCGCACCTTAACACAACATAAACACAACAGAACAAATACCCAGAATCCTTTGCAGCCCTAACTCTTCCGGGCTACATTATACACCCCCCCCCCTACCACCAAACCCCGCCCACCTCAACCGACGCACGGAGGGGTTTGGGGGGTGATGGTTGGGGGAGAGCAAGGTTGGGGTGGGCGGGGTTTGGTGGTAGCGGGGGTGTATAATGTAGCCCGGAAGAGTTAGGGCTGCATGGGATTCTGGGTATTTGTTCTGTTGTGTTTATGTTGTGTTAAGGTGCGGATGTTCTCCCGAAATGTGTTTGTCATTCTTGTTTGGTTTTGGTTCACAGTGTGGCGCATATTAGTAAGAGTGTTAAAGTTGTTTTATACGGCCACCGTCAGTGTAACCTGTGTGGCTGTTGACCAAGTATGACTTGCTGTCACTTATGTAAGCAAGCAGTAGTTGAATACAACATGTGGCTTGGCTGGCACACTGTAAGTACAGGTTGTAGAGGGCGTTAAATGCTGTACCATCACGGCAAGCCCTTATTATAATTGTTAGGGTGAAAATCTGAAAATATTTGTCCCGGGAGATTTCTGGGAGAGGCACTGAAATACGGAAGTCTCCCAGGAAAATCAGGAGCTGAGCCGCATCAAAGTGATCAAAGAGCCGCATGCGGCTCCGGATCCGCGGGTTGCCGACCCCTGTACTAGGGGCAGATGGAGGCCTATAACACCCCACTACCATAATGTGGTGATTTCTAGCTAATTCAATTTCAAGTGCTAACAGTTCAAGTTCTTTACTTACTGATTCAGAGAGCACTAATTTAACATCAAACCTCTGCTTAATATATATGGCCACTCCACCACCTTTTCTTTGTCGGTCAGTACGATAGACATTATAGCCATGAATGTAAATATCTTTATTAAGCACAGATTGTTTAAGCCAAGTTTCAGATAAAACTACAATATCAGCATTTGTTGAGTTTATCCAGATCATTATCATATCCAGCTTAGGGTGTAAACTCCGAACATTGATATGAATAATCCCAAGACTAGTTTTAAAATCTGTAGGTGGAAAACCTTGTGTAGGTGTATCAGGGCCTGGATTAGTCTCAACATTTCCCGAGAGCAATAACAATAATATAACTAAACATTTGCGCTTAAAGTTACCATCTTTTGAGTCAGTCTTTAATCTGTGAAAGTAAGTTCTCACAATAGGGGAGGATGCAGTAATGTTGACGTGATCTCTCAAAACAAGGAAACAATAAGAATGAATGGACTCTACCATAGTATGCAGCCATTTGGTTTTGTCCAAAGTCACAGAAATCTTCAACTGAGATAAGGCCGAGGTTATTTTGTAGCTGCCACGATGATGAAATGTCAAATTATCAAATATGTCAAACTGTGCATCTTGAAGTAGCATAGCTCGTGGGTGGGGGTGACCAGACCCATTTGGGACACCAGTAAAACCACACGAAAGTATAAAACACAATATAATAATTTGTGACATAGTGAGAGGAGAAGTTCCACTTGTTTTACCACTTTTGAAGATGTTAGCAGACAGGGCTAAAGACTAGCAACCAAGGCCGACGGGTGGAAGTCCGTAGACAAAGCCAATGGCTGGAGGCAAACAGCAGGTCGATGGAAGGCTAGTAGGCAGGTCGATGGTGGAAGGCTAGCAGGCAGGTCGATGGTGAAAGGCTGGTAGGCAGGTCGACGGTGGAAGGCTGGCAGGCAGGTCGATGGTGGAAGGCTAGAAGGCAGGTCGATGGTGGAAGGCTGGTAGGCAGGTCAACGGTGGAAGGCTAGCAGGCAGGTCGATGGTGGAAGGCTAGCAGGCAGGTCGATGGTGGAAAGCTAGCAGGCAGGTCGACGGTGGAAGGCTAGCAGGCAGGTCGATGGTGGAAGGCTAGCAGGCAGGTCGATGGTGGAAGGCTAGCAGGCAGGTCGATGGTGGAAGGCTAGCAGGCAGGTCGACGGTGGAAGGCTAGCAGGCAGGTCGATGGTGGAAGGCTATCAGGCTGGCCGATGGTGGAAGGCTAGCAGGCAGGCCGATGGTGGAAGGCTGGCAGGCAGGTCGATGGTGGAAGGCTGGCAGGCAGGTTGATTGTGGAAGGCTAGCAGGCAGGTCGATGGTGGAAGGCTAGGAGGCAGGTCGATAGTGGAAGGCTGGTAGGCAGGTTGATGGTGGAAGGCTAGCAGGCAGGTCGATGGTGGAAGGCTAGGAGGCAGGTCGATGGTGGAAGGCTAGTGGCGCGGTTGGTAGAGTGGCCGTGCCTGAGGGTTCCTGGTTCAATCCCCACCTTCTACCAACCTAGTCACGTCTGTTGTGTCCTTGAGCAGGACACTTCACCCTTGCTCCTGATGGGTCGTGGTAAGCGCCTTGCATGGCAGATCTCGCCATTAGTGTGTGAATGAGTGAATGAGACGGGATGAGTTTGCTAAGTACAAAAATGAGTCGAAATTTTTGAATGAAAGAAACTTCTGTTCTAAATGTGTCCTCTAGATGTCGCAATAGCAATTCTTTGTATCTTTGTATATGATGCTACATATCTAAAACACAACTAAAACACATGATGTTAGCACACCAGTCGGGGAAAATGAGCAAACTACATCAATAACATCCTGTAATTTGATTTTGATATTATTTATTTATCTTGATGGATTGAAAATGAACACCAATGAGTTGACTGATGAACATTATCACATAATTGATTCTGAAAGTGTAAAAAAGGACAACTAAAGATAGAATACTATTGTATGTAAAAAAAAAAAAAAAAAACATGATTTGTACATTTTCAGAATGTGTTTGTTCTATTTGTAAACAAAGAAAACAATCTGCAATTTTCTTTATTTTTACGTTATCTTGCCGTGATTTTAACAGTCCGGCCAACTTGGAGTAGATCTTTCTCCATGTGGCCCCCCATCTAAAATTAGTTTAAACACCCCTGGCCGAGATCTTCCTGCGAAAAGCAGATACGAGAAAAAAATCTAATTATGAAACGGAATAGATCCCTAAAGATTTGTTGAGTAATATCAAGGATTATCCGTCGGTGGCGTTCCCAGACATGTGGAACTATCTTGAGTTCCAGACGTCATTCTACACCACAAATTGTGGTTAAGTTTAGAGATAAAGTTTAGGTGTCATAGACCGTATACAGAATACAATATTTACACACTTTATATCAGTGAGTGTAAAGTTAAGAATGCCTCAATCAATGCTGCCTTGTACTTATAATAAAACTTGCTCCTCATCAAATTTCCAAGTCTGTTTTTGTACTCACTTTTGAATAAATTTTAGTGGCTGGGACAAAAGGAAGTATATCCCGTGTTTTTATTGGTTGTTTTGTTACACTCTTTTAACACAACACACGAAAGAACACAAATAATGTCATTGTGTTAACAGTGTCAGTCTAAAACTATTTCTATTCTCTCTTTATCTTATTGACTTATTTACCCAACAGACGTTCAACAGCCCCTTCACATTAAAGAGGAAGAGGATGATCCACAGCCCACCTACATTAAAGAGGAAGAGGAGGATCCACAGCACACCCACATGAAAGAGGAAGAGGAAGATCCACACATGAAAGAGGAAGAGGAGGGAGAGTGTGTTGTAGGGCAGGAGGAGGATGATGTCAGCAAGTTTCCACTGACTGTTGTCTCTGTGAAGACTGAAGAGCATGAAGGCAAAGCACCTGAGTCCTCACAGCTTCATCACAGTCCAAGTAAGCACATATCATTTTATTCTCAGGGCATTCAATCCATCACAACTGGACTGTTCACTTTGTCTTAGAAGACTCAGCCAAGTAGGCCTCATCACTTCATGCTTATACACTTCAAGTCTTAAATCTAATCATTGGAATTTAGAGGGGAACTGCACTTTTTGGGGGAATTTTTCTATCGTTCACAATCATTATAAAAGACATGATGGTGGATCTATATATATATAAAAAAAAATCACATTCTAATTAGGACTGGGCGATATGGCCTTTTATTAATATGTGGATATGTTTAGTCCATGTCACGATACACCATATATATGTGGATATGTTTAGTCCATGTCACGAATTTAGAGGGGAACTGCACTTTTTGGGAATTTTTCTATTGTTCACAATCTTTTTAAAAGACATGATGGTGGATATATATATATAAACAAAAATACATTCTAAGTAGGGCTGGGAGATATGGCCTTTTATTAATATCTCTATTTTTAGTCCATGTCACGATACACCATATATATGTGGATATGTTTAGGCCATGTCACGATACACCATATATATGTGGATATGTTTAGGCCATGTCACGATACACCATATATATGTGGATATGTTTAGTCCATGTCACGATACACCATATATATGTGGATATTTTGCCTTAGCCTTGAATGAACACTTGATGCATATAATCACAGCAGTATGATGATTATATGTGTCTACATTAAAACATTCTTCTTCATACTGCATTAATATATGCTACTTTTAAACTTTCATGCAGAGAGGGAAACCACAACTAAGTCAATTTAGCAAAAGTGTATTTATTAAACAGTTATTAAGCAGTGGTACAAACATTCATGTCATTTCAAAACAGAAAGTGCAAGATTGTCAGACATTTTAAAACAAGCTATTAGTTCACTTCTGTGCATGATGTCACTAAGATGACATATCAAAACAACACTAAATTAAAGTGCACTTTCTGTACAGAACGCCACTACAATAGTTTAAAACAAATGAAGTGCACTTTTGTGCATGATGTCACACAATATATTTCAATAAGTGTCATATAATAATGAGCTGCATAATAGGAAATCAAATAGTGTATGTCCTTCACTATGTGGTAGGTTCCTGCGGACGATATCTCCTTCTGATGTGGAAATGGTTGCTTGGGCATTTTGTTGGTGTGGCACAGAACGGAGATGTTGACATGCAGAGTTTCAAGCACTCTTCATTCTCTAGCGGGTGACTTTTCAAATGATGCTACATTAGCAGTGCTGCTACTTTTTGTAGCAACGCTTTTGCCGCATACTTGTTCACCATCTACCCGCTTGAAGCCAAACCACCGCCAGACGATGGACCCCCTGCTGTTTGTTTTGGGAACTATTTCTTCCTTCATTTGTTACCAGATTGGCACCTTCTTTCTCTCGTATTACCAGTAGCACCACAGCTAACGTTACCATGCCGCTACCTGTCTGCTCCGTGAGAGCGTATGACGTTGCACACGTGACAGTATGTGACGTATGTAAGAAGGTGCGCTTGTTTTATGTCTCTGTGAGAAGGAGAGACAAGAAAGAGTGAGAAGAGCCTGTAGTGTAATGCCTGCAGCTAAAAGCAACTGTGTGAGAACGTATACTCCAATATCACCATATAGTCATTTTTATATCGCACGGAGACAAACCCACGATATATCCAGTATATTCCATACATCACACAGCCCTAATTCTAACTCATAAATGTAAATAAAAGTCCACTTGCAATGGAGCCAATGGGAGGTCCTCTATAACCATCCAAAATACACCAACAATACTCCATTTGCATTTTGTGGCTTGAATGTCCACCAAGTGTTAGTTGAGTTGAGTTTATTTGGAACATGCAAGCATACAACATGATACATCACACATGCATGCATACAACATGATACATCACACATGCATGAATACAACATGATACATCACACATGCATGTATACAACATGATACATCACACATGCATGCATACAACATGATACATCACACATGCATGCATACAAACATGATACATCACACATGCATGCATACAACATGATACATCACACATGCATGCATACAGCATGATACATCACACATGCATGCATACAACATGATACATCACACATGCATGCATACAAACATGATACATCACACATGCATGCATACAACATGATACATCACACATGCATGCATTCATACAATATGATACATCACACATGCATGCATACAACATGATGCATCACACATGCATGCATACAACATGATACATCACACATGCATGCATGCATACAATATGATACATCACACATTCATGCATACAACATGATACATCACACATGCATGCATACAACTTGATACATTACACATGCATGCATACAACATGATACATCACACATGCATGCAATATGATACATCACACATGCATGCATACAACATGATGCATCACACATGCATGCTTACAACATGATACATCACACATGCATGTATACAACATGATACATCACAATTTCCAGTTTGTCTTTTCAACATGTTGGAAAAGGAGTAGGAAGACTTACTTACTTACTTACTTAGTCCTCTTGCACTTCAGGGCGCGTAGAGCCGACCATAGCAACCAGGTCTCTCCATCTGGGTCTGTTGTGGGCAAGGTGTTGAGCTTGTGCCATAGTCACATTGCAGGCCTTAAGGTCCTGGGCTAATACATCCAGCCAGCGAGTCCTGGGGGCGCCTCTAGGGCGTCTCCAGCCAGCTCGCTGCGGGTTGAAGTCCAGGATTTTGCGCGTGGGGTGTTCCCCCGGCAGGCAGATGACATGGCCATACCAGCGCACTCGCCGCATTGCCGCGAGGCGAGAGGCTGGGAGCTGTTGGGTTAGCTCTCTTAGGGTCTTGTTGGTGACATGCTGGCTCCACGTGATGCCTTCTATCCTCCTGAGGGCTCTGGAATCAAAGCCATCTAGCCTGGCCGCCAGGATGTTATTCAGCGGCCATGTTTCCGAGCCGTACAGAAGGACAGAGATGACAGAGGAATTGTAGACCCTCAACTTGGTGTCCCGAGATATGTGCCGGTGTTGCCACAACGGTCTCCACAGGGACTGCATGACGGAGGCTGCAAGGGTGCGACGGCGGTCCACCTCTCGTTTGAGGTCGCCGGTGTTGGTGACTGTCGAGCCGAGGTATCTGAAGGTAGGGACAAAGTGGACAGGGGTATTCTCAAATAAGAAGGGTGGTGGGTCTGGTCCATCGCCGATATGCATGAGTTCGGTTTTGGACCAGCTGATTTTCAGGCTGAGCTGTTTGGTCTCCTCATCAAACACACCAAGGGCCTCCCTGAGCTGGTCAGCGGTCTCACTGAACAGGGTGGTGTCATCGGCGTATTCGAGGTCCTTTAGGGTGTAGTTTCCAAGTGACACCCCGGGGACTCGCACACAGACTCTGGACATCAGGTGGTCGATGACACAGTTAAATAGTTCTGGTGCGGCAACACAGCCTTGCCTGACCCACTCAGAGTCTTTACAGCTCACACGCACACAGCTTTCTGCACCCTGATACAACTGCTGAAAGAGTGTGGTGATTTTAGTTGGGACTCCGAGGGACTTCAGGATGTTCCAGAGGGACCCGTGGTCCACAGTGTCGAAGGCAGCCTTAAGGTCAATGAAGGCAATGTAGAGATGCCGGTCCTTTCTGAGCTCCCGGGCCTTTTCTATTAAGAGCCGGATGGCAGAGATGTGATCCATGGTGGAACGATTGAGCATGAAGCCGGCCTGTTCTTGGCGGCGTCTGCTTCTGGTTGCAGGTAGAGCTCGGGTGAGTAATATGCGGGTAAAGAGTTTACCGGGGATGGAGAGGAGTGTGATCCCTCTATGGTTGCTGCAGGTCAGCTGGTCTCCCTTATGCTTCCAAAATGGTAGTATAATGCCCCGCCTCCAGTCATCAGGCAGCGACTCAGAGACCCACACATGGTTGATGATCTGTGTGAGCCAGAGGATGATGTTGTCTCCTCTGGCCTTCAGCATCTCTGCTGTGATGGTACATAAGCCAGGGGCTTTTCCATTCTTGAGTTTCGTTAGGGCTGCTCTGACTTCAGCTGGAGAGACAGGGGCGGTGGAGCAGTCCGGGATTGTGGTGGTGTGGGTGGTAGGGGTGGGGTCTTCTGGGGCAGGGAGATGGTTGAGGAGCTCGCTGAAATGCTCCTTCCAGCGGCTGATGCAATCCGCTTCAGTGGAGAGGATGTTGCCAGCCTGATCCTTGACTAGGAAGCAGCGCTGGCGGGGGCCCGCTTTCCCTTTGCGGAGCAGGTTGAAAAGCTGCCGCAGGTTGTTGTTTTGGGAAGCCGTCTCCATGGCTGTCGCCTGGTTGCTCCAGAAGTTCGCCCTGTCGCGTCGAATAGGCAGATTGCGTTGGCTGTTGAGGCGTCGATACAGGTCCAGGTCTCCCCGCAGACGGGCTGCTCGTCTGTTATTCACGATATCTAGTGTGTCTTGTGATATCCAGGGCTTCTTGGTGGCAGGTCTCGTCCGCCCGATTGATTCTTTGGAAGCCTCAATGACCTTGTTTTTAAAGTGAGGCCATTCTTTATCAATCCCACTGGAGAGGGCATTGAATCGGTTTGCGATGGAACATCTGTACGTCTCCATGATGGTCGGGTCTTGCAGTCGTGAGGAGTCTAGCCTGGGGGAGGCATTAGTTAATGCCCCTGCCTTGAACTTCAGCCGCATGTCGGCTATCAGCAGGCGGTGGTCGGTGTTACCAAGCTGTGCACCTCTGAAGACACGGCAGTTGGTGATGGATGTTTTCCAGCGGCGGGATATGAGGATGTGGTCGATGGCTTTCTTTGTTTTTCCATCTGGGCTGTACCAGGTCCAATGATGGATCCGCTTCCGGGGAAACCAAGTGTCGGCGATGCAGAGGTTGGTGGCTCTGCACAGATTAAGCAATCGTTGGCCGTTATCATTGGTGGTGCTGTTGATAAAGATGGGACCTGTTACTGCCGGGAGGGTGAGGTCCTGGGTGGAGATTGTAGCATTGGCATCTGTGAGGACGATGACAATGTCATGAGGGGGGGCTGCCAGGATGGCGTCATGTAGCCGGTCGTGGAAGGTGTCCTTTGCCTGGTCTGGGGTGACATCAGTTGGGCTATAGGCGACAATAACTGTCATCTTCCCATGTTGGTGTAATAGACGGACAGAGAGCAGTCTATCACTGACTGGTTTCCAGCTGATGATTGACTTCCTCCGGTATAGCGGGATGGCTAGGGCTACGCCGTAGAGGCCTCTACCATCATTTGGGCCACTCCAGAGAAAAAGGTGGTCGCCGGCGGTGGTCTCTCCAGTACCGCGCCAGCGTGACTCGCAAAGGCCAGCGAGGGTAATGTTGTAGTTGGAGAGTTCACGGGAGAGAAGTGTTGCATAGCCGGGGCGTAGGAGTGTTTGGACATTCCAGCAGGCAATGCGGGTTTTGTAACGGAGATCCAAATGTCGTAGTTCGAGGGCATGCAGGGGTCTGTTGCCAGGGTAGTCCGTCCGGTTAAATCTAGTTGCTCTGGTTGGATTCGTAACTGTTTAGTTTTCACCATGCTGGGTAGTTGGCCCTGCGATGGCTAGTCAGCTGGTGGGGCTGCCACCTTACAGCATGCTGACAGGCTGTGAACCCCTTACGTATGGCAGGGGGTTCGGCGGAAGCTGCTCATTAGTGCCATCCTGGTGCCGTGAGCCCCCCGAAGGTTACAGGTTCACCATGCACTGAGCCCAGGCAGGCACCAGGTAGGTTTAAGCTGTCGCACCTCGTCAAGGTTACACAGTTCCTTGTCCTGGTGGAGTGAGGCCCCCAGGACAGCGACAGCGGCCCCCAGGACAGCGACAGAACAAGTAGGAAGAAGCAGAGCTTATTTAATTCTACCCCTTTTCTTTTACATAACAGTTGCGAACACTTTTGTTCACTTCCTGTTCTCAATGTGTTCACAATATACTCCATAAGTAATCACAATAAAAATAAATAAATAATAATGAGTGAAGTAAGTTATATTTCATATGGTGAGATGAGTAAGATGATGTAGAAAATGAATAATGGATGAAATAAATTGAGAATGTTTATCTTCTTCTTTGTACTTTGTAAACACTTTAAGTGTGAAGAGTTTCTTGAAGTGGATCATATTAGTACATTGTTTGATTGCTTTGCTTCATCCATTCCATCATTTAATTCCACATACTGATATACTGAAGGTCTTAAGTGTTGTACGTGCATAAAAATGTTTTAAATTACATTTTTCTCTAAGATGATATTTCTCATCTTTATTTGAGAATTGTTGTACATTCTTGGCTAGCAGGTTATAGTTTGCTTTGTGTATCATTTTAGCTGTTTGCTAATTCACTATGTGGTGGAATTTCAGTATTTTTGATTCAATAAATAAAGTGTTTGTATGTTGTCTATAACATGATGTATTATTATAACTGATCTTTTTTGTAACACAGTTAATGAATGAAGTGTACTTTTGTAGTTATTTCCCATATTTCTACACAATAAGTCAGATATGTAACACTAGTGAGCAGTAGAGAATATGAAGTCATTTTTGTCCCAGGACTTATTTTGCTTTATTCATTATTGCAATGTCTTTTGCCACCTTATGTGGTATATTTTTTACATGAGATTTCCAGTTCAATTTATCATCTGTTATTACACCCAAAAATCCGGTTTATTTTACCCATTCAATGTCTACTCTGTCCATTTGGACTTCTCCTGTAACCAAATAGCATTATTTTACTTTTACTGAGACTCAAAGATAGTCTGTTTTTGTCAAAGCATCTTTTTAATGTGTTCATTTCTTCTGTTATTATTTGTATTATTTTCTGTGTGTTCTCTCCTAAACAGAAAGCAGTTGTGTCGTCTGCAAATAAAACTAACTAAGTCCTTTGTAACTTTACAAATGTGGTTTATATAAAGATGAAACAATCTTGGTCCCAGTATTGATCCCTGGGGTACACCACAAGATATATCTAGCCGTGTTGACATATTTTCACCCATCTTCACATATTGCTTCCTGTTGGTTAAATAGCTTCTTACCCAGTTCAAGACCAACCCTCTGATGCCATATCCTTCTAGTTTTGTTATAAAAATATCATGATTAATTGTGTCAAATGCTTTAGTTTAGTCCATGAATACTGTGGCCGCACATTCTTTACCATCTATTGCATTGCTCATTTCCTCTGTTATTTGGATTAATGCTATCCATGTTGAGATATTTGCTGTGAATTCTGGTGTGTAGTTAGTAAACTGGTGTATGTCTCCATTCTTATAAATTGGTACGACTTTTGCAATTTTCATTTTGTCAGGGAATTTGCGGGTTAGAAATGATACGTTGCTGATATATGTCAGAGGTTCTGAAATGTCTTCTATAACCTTTTTTATGGTTACCATATCTATTCCATGACAGTCGGTTGAGGTCTTGGATTTACAATGTTTTACGATTTTGATTATTTCTTCTTTAGTCACGTTCTTAAGAAACATGGAATTGGGATTTCTGTCTATGAGCTCACTCAAGTCCTCAACTGATCCATCATCTGCATTTGGAAATCTTTGTTCCACATTTTTTCCAATATTAACAAAGTAATCATTAAAACGTTCAACTATTTGGTTCATATTGTCATTTTTTGTATTTCCATGTAGAAAGTACTGGGGGTAATCTTTCTTAGCAGCATTTTTAATGATGCTATTTAGGATGCCCCATGTTGCTCTCATGTTGTTTCTGTTCTTCTTTAATAATTGTCTGTAGTATTCCTTCTTACATGTTCCTAGTATACCAATTAGCTTGTTTTTATATTTCTTATACTTATTTTCTGCCTCTATAGATGTCTGTGTTATTAATATTCCATATAATGTCTTTTTTTTGTGACAAGCATTTTTCAGTCCTTTTGTCATCCATGGTTGGTTGTTTTTCTTTTGCTTCTTACTAACTTCTTTCCATGGACAACATAAACATTGATATTATACATGTGGGCCAATATATATATATATATATATATATATATATATATATATATATATTTATTTATTTATTTATTTATTTATTTATTTGATGTGGCAAGCTACTTTTGCAGTGTAGCTTGTAGTGTAGCGTGCTCCAATTCTCTGAGGATAGCTTAGCTCCATTTAATTGAGAGTAACTTGTAGCTTAGCTTACTACATTGTCCAGGTAGCTTGCCCATCACTGTCTATTTGGCCTAGCTCACATGTCAATAGTTTGAATACTGCAAACTTCAATACAGTAACACCTCATTTGTTCTGCAGACGTCCAGCGGGTGTCAGCGGGGAGTCATGAAGAGGAGTGGCACACCAGTGTGGGACAGAAGGAGCTACAGGCCCCCTCCCACATTAAAGAGGAGCAGCTTCATGATGAAGATGAAGCTCAGTCCTTACAGCTTCATCACAGTCAAAGTGAGGAGAACAGAGGGGCGGAGCTTGTAAGTCAACACATCACAGAAGCTGATGGAGAGCATTGTGAAGATATCAAGTCAGAACCAGACAGCATCTTTGCTCCACTGTCAGACATGGACCACATGATGTCACACTCTTCTGATCACAGTGACCACATCCAAAAACCTTTGGAGAGTAAAAATGACTCGAAAGGTGATACGAGACATCACACTAACAACAAACACTTCTGCTCTGAATGTGGGAAATCATTTAGAAAGAAGAGTCATTTTACAGTACACATGAGAACACATACTGGAGAGAAACCTTTTACTTGCTCTGTTTGTAAGAAAAGTTTCTCCACTAAGCAAAGCATGACCACACACATGAGAACACACACTGGAGAGAAAGCTTTTACTTGCTCTGTTTGTAAGACGAGTTTCTCCATAAAGCGTAACATGACCACACACATGAGAACACACACTGGAGAGAAACCTTTTACTTGCTCTGTTTGTAAGAAAAGTTTCTCCACTAAGCAAAGCATGACCACACACATGAGAACACATACTGGAGAGAAACCTTTTACTTGCTCTGTTTGTAAGAAGAGTTTCTCCACAAAGCCACACTTGACCACACACATGAGAACACACACTGGAGATAAACCTTTTACTTGCTCTGTTTGTAAGAAGAGTTTCTCCAGAAAGGAACAAATGACCATACACATGAGAACACACACTGGAGAGAAACCTTTTGCTTGCTCAGCTTGTGCTAAAAGATTCAACATAAAGAATGACATGATATTACACATGAGAACACACACAGGTGAGAAACCTTTTACTTGCTCTGTTTGTAAGAAGATTTTCTCTAGAAAGCAACACATGACCACACACATGAGAACACACACTGGAGAGAAACCTTTTTCTTGCTCAGCTTGTGCTAAAAGATTCAACACTAAGAATGTCATGATATTACACATGAGAACACACACTGGAGAGAAACCTTTTCCTTGCTCAGTGTTAGAATAATTATGTATATAGTAGCACACTAACTTTAGTATCCTTAAAGTCTGTTGCTTTAGTTATTAGTTATTGTGCTTAAGTTAGACTTTTGTATTCGTGCAAGGACAAAAACTTCTTGTCTGAGGGGTGGCCTCAGCCGCAGATGTTATCTTTGTTTTAGCCCGCTAACAGCCAAGGACTTCAAGGACCTCAACGAAGATAAGACGACAACACGCAGATGAAGCAGAGACTTTAAGGACCTCAATGAAGATAAGATGACAACACGCAGACGAAGCGGAGACAAGGCGAAATCACAAGGCCCCCACCACATTCTGTCACGTATTGTGCGTCCTGGACCTGCTTTGCATAATATATGTGACCACTCCTTTTGGAGGCGGCCTCAGTGATGTTGACTGTGGAACTCTTGAATAAATAGAGTGACGCGGGAGCTGAACCTTAGAGCGTAGGGCGAGACTGTGACTAAGTGTGCAGCTCCATGTGTTCTCCTCATGAGCTGAATTGAACTCTGTCTCTGCATGATTCTTTGCTTCTTGTCTGATGAATATATGTCATCAGTGTTTGAACCTGACACTCAGCTTGTGCTAAAAGATTCTACACTAAAAAGGAACTATTATTACACATGAGAACACACATAGGTGAGAAACCTTTTACTTGCTATGTTTGTAAGAAGAATTTCTCCAGAAAGCAAATCATGACCACACACATGAGAACACACACTGGAGAAAAACCGTTTAGTTGCACTGTGTATGATAAGATGTTCAGGTTTAAGTATCAGGCCAGTAGACACAAGTGTGTAACAGTCATGGAAGCTGCAGGGATTTAAAAACACTTAAAGGGGAACATTATCACAATTTCAGAAGGGTTAAAACCATTAAAAATCAGTTCCCAGTGGCTTATTTTATTTTTTGAAGTTTTTTTCAAAATTCTACCCATCACGCAATATCCCTAAAAAAAGCTTCAAAGTGCCTGATTTTAATCATCGTTATATACACCCGTCCATTTTCCTGTGACGTCACATGATGCCAACACAAACAAACATGGCGGATAGAACAGCAAGCTATAGCGACATTAGCTCGGATTCAGACTCGGATTTCAGCGGCTTAAGCGATTCAACAGATTACGCATGTATTGAAACGGATGGTTGTAGTGTGGAGGCAGGTAGCAAAAACGAAATTGAAGAAGAAACTGAAGCTATTGAGCCATATCGGTTTGAACCGTATGCAAGCGAAACCGACGAAAACGACACGACAGCCAGCGACACGGGAGAAAGCGAGGACGAATTGGGCGATCGCCTTCTAACCAACGATTGGTATGTGTTTGTTTGGCATTAAAGGAAACTAACAACTATGAACTAGGTTTACAGCATATGAAATACATTTGGCAACAACATGCACTTTGAGAGTGCAGACAGCCCATTTCAGGTGCGCTAAGAACATATATTTTTCCAGGATTTCAGCACTCAGGTTAACCATACCTAAATAGACACAAAATACTGCATTACACAAGACTACCCGAATGTACTCGAATGATTGAAAAAAATTAATGTTTTTAAGCTAAATTATTGGTAAACACAGTTTATGTATAATCATTTACGTAAAATCATGAGTAATGAATAAAGTTTTCATTAATTAATATATTCTGTAGACATACCCTCATCCGCTCTCTTTTCCTGAAAGCTGATCTGTCCAGTTTTGGAGTTGATGTCAGCAGGCCAGGGAAGCTAGGGTCGATATTCTTCTCTTGATCCTCTTCGGTGGCATAAGGGACGGTGTGAGCCAAGACATCCAGGGGGGTTTAGCTCGCTCGTCTGCGGGAACAAACTGCCGCCATTGCTTGCCGTGCTACCGAGGTCCTTTGTCCCTGAATTGCTCACACACTCTGGCAGATTCAATGGGGGTCTGGCGGCAGATTTCTTTGACTTTATGGTTGGAAATGCATCTGCTTTGAGTGTCGCAGGATATCCACACATTCTTGCCATCTCTGTCGTAGCATAGCTTTCGTCGGTAAAGTGTGCGGAACAAACGACTGACCATTTCGTCGGCTTTCCCCACACCCTCGTATTTTGAACAAATTTCGTCCAATTTCTTGCCACTTTGGCATCTTTGGGCCACTGGTGCAACTTGAATCCGTCCCTGTTCGTGTTGTTACACCCTCCGACAACACACCGACGAAAGTGAGAAAATGGCGGATTGCTTCCCGATGTGACGTCATCGCTCTGAGAGCAAATAATAGAAAGGCGTTTAATTCGCCAAAATTCACCCATTTAGAGTTCGGAAATCGGTTATAAATCGGAAATCTCTTAGCTTAATTTTCCAAACTGCACACACTCAAGGGATCAATGAAAATGTATAAAATCAAATACAGTGGTAGCTCAATTTACGAGCTCTAATTGTTTTAGGACAGAGCTTTTTTGCAGGAAAATAGCCATACCTTTAAATTAGTGGTAAAAGTGCAATATACTAACCCAGTTTCAGAATGATTTCCCTGTTAAAATCTTACAATTAATGAAAATTTTTGATGAAACTTGATTTTTCGGGGCTTGTTGGTCTAGTGGTATGATTCTCTCTTAGGGTGCGAGAAGTCCCGGGTTCAATTCCTGAACAAGCCCTTAACAGTGATTTAAAACTCTTAGCTCAAATTTCCAAACTGCACACACTCAAGGGATCAATGAAAATGTATAAAATCAAATACAGTGGTAGCTCAATTTACAAGCTCTAATTGTTTTAGGACAGAGCTTGTAACCCTTAGTTCTTTTTTGCAGGAAAATAGTCATACCTTTAAATTAGTGGTAAAAGTGTACTATACTAACCCAGTTTCAGAATGATTTCCCTGTTAAAATCTCACAATTCATGAGATTTTTATCTAAAATTATATTTTTTGGGGCTTGTTGGTCTAGTGGTATGATTCTCGCTTAGGGTGCGAGAGGTCCTGCGTTCAATTCCTGGACAAGCCCTTAACAGTGCTTTTGAAACCTCAGCTCAATTTTCTAAACTGCACAGACTCAAGGGATTGATTGATTGATTGATTGAGACTTTTATTAGTAGGTTGCACAGTGAAGTACATATTCCGTACAATTGACCACTAAATGGTAACACCCCAATAAGTTTTTCAACTTGTTTAAGTCGGGGTCCACTTCATATATATACTATCGTCATAATACAGCCATCACACAAGAGAATCACATTGAATTATTTACAATCTGGGGTCTGGAGGGGGGTGGGTTTGGTTGTTATCATCAGTCATCAACAATTGAGAACAGAGAAATGGATATTGAAACAGTGTAGGTCTGACTTGGTAGGATATGGACAGCAAGTAGTGGGGAGAGAGAGAGAGAGAGAGAGAGAGAGAGAGAGAGAGAGAGAGAGAGAGAGAGAGAGAGAGAGAGAGAGAGAGAGAGAGAGAGAGAGAGAGAGAGAGAGAGAGAGAGATGAGAGAGAGAGAGAGAGAGAGAGAGAGAGAGAGAGAGAGAGAGAGGAGAGAGAGAGAGAGAGAGAGAGAGAGAGAGAGAGAGAGAGAGAGAGAGAGAGAGAGAGAGAGAGAGAGAGAGAGAGAGAGAGAGAGAGAGAGAGAGAGAGAGAGAGAGAGAGAGAGAGAGAGAGAAGGGAGGAGAGAGAGGAGAGAGAGAGATTCTGAACTCGGTTAAGAGGAAGAACGTTTGAAATGCGGGCTGCGACGGACCAAACATGCTACACTGAATTAATGATAGCCAATATGAGGCGATAGCATTGATTATCAGTAATTTACATTAGTTTAAACAAGAATGGCTTGAAAGTTATGTTGCAAACGTGGCACACGTTTTAACTACAAACTTTTTTGCAAAATTAGAGAAAGACATGGGCTGTACAAGAAAACCCTCAAAAACCTGTGCCCGAGTCAAGATTTCGTCCCTGGGTGGTTTTGAACCACCATCCTCTCAGTTAACAGCCGGACGCGCTGACCGATTGCGCCACAGAGACTTACTGGTTTACATGATTAATTACTCCCCAAAAAATTATAAAATCTCATGTTACGATGTCCCGATGTCATTGTCTTTGGATTAGCGTAACTAGAAGTACACTGCTTCAGCCTTCGGCGAGTCCAATATGCCTTTTGGGTGGAATGCCTGCGTCTTGCGGTTGTCACAAACATTGCTTTTGTCCCTTATGAATATTAGTTAAAATGTAATAAAAGCAACAGAATGCATTGGCCGGGAATCGGACCCAGGTCTCCCGCGTGGCAGGCGAGAATTCTACCACTGAACCACCAATGCCTGTGGAGTAAAAGAGGTTTCTGAACTCGGTTAAGAGGAAGAACGTTTGAAATGCGGGCTGCGACAGACAAAACATGCTACAAAGTAGAACACATTCTACGTGCACAAGGGATTTAACAACATCCACAAAAGGTAAGAAATGCAATGCAGCTAATAACAGCAATAAGACTAGCGAGCACCATGTTTTCCATTGGCCGAAAATCAACTTGTAAGTCTTGATAAAGGTCTGCAACCTGCAGCAGTTTCCATGGTGTAGTGGTTTTCACATTCGCCTCACACACGAAAGGTCCCCTGTTCGAAACAGGGTGGAAACAAGGTCTTTTTACTTTCCTTCTTACCTCTATAAATGAGCAAGGAAATACATGATAGCAAGGTCCTGTGTTTCATCATAAAGTAGTTTGCAACATAGCTGACCACCTCATGTACAGCCGAGCACGCACAACACCAAATTTAGAGGGTTCTCATATAGGCAGACCTCAGGCTTCAACATCATGAATGCTGGGTTCCATGAAAATGTCACGCACAAACCTGTGAATTTCTCATTCGTTCAAGTCACTGTATTCTCAGGGCTTTCAATGGATTGCAACTGTACTGTTTAGATTGACTTATAAGATGTTTAACCTCTCTTTTAGCAGGAATCATAGGTGTAATTCCCAAAGAGTTAGAGAAGACAGCTGCAGTCTGAATGAGTGTTGGCCTTGCTTTCAAATTAAGAACCAGTCAAATAGTCACCTGAAACCTAAATCATAGCAGAGGATGGTTTCGATCCATCGACCTCTGGGTTATGGGCCCAGCACGCTTCCGCTGCGCCACTCTGCTGTCTTAAATTACAAAGTGATTTGGAACCCATCTGAAGTAGTGTTTCTTTTTGAGTCCTGGTTCAATCCACATTTAAAATGGCATTTTTTTGAAGAAAACATTGCAGTAAGTTGAAAGTTATGTTGCAAACGTGGCACACGTTTTAACTAGAATTTTTTTGCAAATTTAGAGAAGGACATGGGCTCAAAAATGAGGCGATAGGCAACTCTATCCACATTTAAAATGGCATTTTTTTTTAAGAAAACATTGCAGTAAACATCAAACTCTGTGGATCCATTGGGATTTTATTCAAAATGAATAGAATTTGGCTTGCATTCATGTGGTCTGAAAACAAACTGAGAAAGTGTTACAGAAAAAACATCAAGACACTGACGGGATTTGAGCCCAACATCTCCTATTTAACAAACAGGCACCTTGACTGACAGCTACAGCGCCTGGAACAGCATGGGATTTCAACAAGATGTCTATAACCCTACACTGAATTGATGATAGCCAATTTGAGGCGATAGTATTGATTATCAGTAATTTACATTAGTTTAAACAAGCATGGCTTGAAAGTTATGTTGCAAACGTTTTAACTAGAAACTTTTTTGCAAATTTAGAGAAGGACATGGGCTGTACAAGAAAACCCTCAAACCCCTGTGCTCGAGTCAAGATTTTGTCCCTGGGTGGGCTTGAACCACCATCCTCTCAGTTAACAGCCAAACGCGCTGACCGATTGTCATTGTCTTTGGATGGACGTAACTAGAAGTATACTGATTCAGCCTTCGGTGAGTCCAATATGTCCTTTGGGTGGAATGCCTGCGTCTTGCGGTTGTCACAAACATTGCTTTTGTCCCTTATGAATATTAGTTAAAATGTAATAAAAGCAACAGAATGCATTGGTCGGAAATCGGACCCGGGTCTCCCGCGTGGCAGGCGAAAATTCTACCACTGAACCACCAATGCCTGTGGAGTAAAAGAGATTTATGAACTCGGTTAAGAGGAAGAACGTTTGAAATGCGGGCTGCGACGGACCAAACATTCTACACTGAATTAATGATAGCCAATATGAGGCGATAGCATTGATTATCAGTATTTTACATTAATTTAAACAAGAATGGCTTGAAAGTTATGTTGCAAACGTGGCACACGTTTTAACTAGAAACTTTTTTGCAAATTTAGAGAAGGACATGGGCTGTACAAGAAAACCCTCAAACCCCTGTGCTCGAGTCAAGATTTCGTCCCTGGGTGGGCTTGAACCACCATCCTCTCAGTTAACGGCCGAACGCGCTACCCATTGCGCCACAGAGACTTACCGTATTTTCCGCACTATAAGGCGCACCGGATTATTAGCCGCACCTTCAATGAATGGCATATTTCATAACTTTGTCCACCAATAAGCCACCCCGGACTATAAGCCGCGCCTACGCTGCGCTAAAGGGAATGTCAAAAAAACAGTCAGATAGGTCAGTCAAACTTTAATAATATATTAAAAACCAGCGTTCTAACAACTCTGTTCACTCCCAAAATGTACGCAAATGTGCAATCACAAACATAGTAAAATTCAAAATAGTGCAGAGCAATAGCAACATAATGTTGCTCGAACGTTAATGTCACAACACACAAAATAAACATAGCGCTCACTTTCTGAAGTTACTCTTCATTCGTAAATCCTTCGTCTTCGGTGTCCGAAGTGAAAAGTTGGGCAAATGTGAGATCCAAAATGGCCGGCTCCGTCTCGTCGAAGTAATCGGAGTCAGTGTCACTGTTATCCAGCAGTTCTGTGAATCCTGCCTTCCGGAAAGCTCGGACCACAGTTGTGACCGAAATATCTGCCCAGGCATTTACGATCCACTGGCAGATGTTGGCGTCGTCTGGCGCTGTCTCCCTGTCTTAGTGAAGGTGTGTTCGCCTTCTGTCATCCATTGTTCCCACGCAGTTAGCAGTCTAGCTTCGAATGCCCTGTTGACACCAATATCTAGCGGCTGGAGGTCTTTTGTCAATCCACCCGGAATGACGGCGAGTATTGAATTAAGCGCGTAAGTGTGTCTCTTACTGTGATGTTATGAGCTAGCAAATATAACAACTACACTACCCAGCATGCAACGATAGTTACGAGCATGCGCGGTAGCCCTGAGAAGCGTTGTTGTATGCTGGGAGTTCGAATGTGGTTATGAGCACGCTGTGAGAAAACGTTGAGAACTCAGTTAACACGCCTCGTCTGCATTATTTATAATTAGACAGACAACACACTTAATAGGAGCCATTTTGGGGTCTTTACATAAACACACAAATGGAAATGAAACGTCACATATCCCAGCATGCACCGCGCGCTTCTTCTTCTTCCGGGGGCGGGTGGTTGCTTACAGTACAAGAAGAAGCGCTTCCTGTTCTATGGGGGCGGGTGCTTACCTTGGCGGTTGCTTGCGTAGAAGAAGAAGCGCTTCCTGCTCTACCGGGAAAAAAGATGGCGGCTGTTTACCGAAGTTGCGAGAACGAAACTTTATGAAAATGAATCTTAATATTTATCCATATATAAAGCGCACCGGGTTGAAAGCCGCACTGTCAGCTTTTGAGTAAATTTGTGGTTTTTAGGTGCGGCTAATGGTGCGGAAAATACGGTACTGGTTTACATGATTACTTACTCCCCCAAAAATTATAAAATCTCATGTTACGATGTCCCGATGTCATTGTCTTTGGATTAGCGTAAGTAGAAGTACACTGCTTCAGACTTCAGGGAATCCAATATGCCTTTTGGGTGGAATGCCTGCGTCTTGCGGTTGTCACAAACATTGCTTTTGTCCCTTATGAATATTAGTTAAAATGTAATAAAAGCAACAGAATGCATTGGCCGGGAATCGGACCCGGGTCTCCCGCGTGGCAGGCAAGAATTCTACCACTGAACCACCAATGCCTGTGGAGTAAAAGAGATTTATGAACTCGGTTAAGAGGAAGAACGTTTGAAATGCGGGCTGCGATGAACCAAACATGCTACACTGAATTAATGATAGCCAATATGAGGCGATAGCATTGATTATCAGTAATTTACATTAGTTTAAACAAGAATGGCTTGAAAGTTATATTGCAATTGTGGCACACGTTTTAACTAGAAACTTTTTTGCAAATTTAGAGAAGGACATGGGCTGTACAAGAAAACCCTCAAACCCCTGTGCTCGAGTCAATATTTTGTCCCTGGGTGGGCTTGAACCACCATCCTCTCAGTTAACAGCCGAACACGCTGACCCATTGCGCCACAGAGACTTATTGGTTTACATGTTTATTAAAGCGCACCGGGTTAAAAGCCGCACTGTCAGCTTTTGAGTAAATTTGTGGTTTTTAGGTGCGGCTAATGGTGCGGAAAATACGGTACTGGTTTACATGATTACTTACTCCCCAAAAAATTATAAAATCTTATGTTACGATGTCCCGATGTCATTGTCTTTGGATTAGCGTAACTAGAAGTACACTGTTTCAGCCTTCGGCGCTGTCCAATATGCCTTTTGGGTGGAATGCCTGCGTCTTGAGGTTTTCACGAACATTGCTTTTGTCCCTTATGAATATTAGTTAAAATGTAATAAAAGCAACAGAATGCATTGGCCGGGAATCGGACCGGGGTCTCCCGCGTGGCAGGCAAGAAATCTACCACTGAACCACCAATGCCTGTGGAGTAAAAAAAGTTTTCTAAACTCGGTTAAGAGGAAGAACGTTTGAAATGCGGGCCGCGACAGACAAAACATGCTACAAAGTAGAACACATTCTACGTGCACAAGGGATTTAACAACATCCACAAAAGGCAAGAAATGCAATGCAGCTAATAACAGCAATAAGACTAGCGAGCACCATGTTTTCCATTGGCCGGAAATCAACTTGTAAGTTTTGATAAAGGTCTACAACTTGCAGCAGTTTCCATGGTGTAGTGGTTATCACATTCGCCTCACACGCGAAAGGTCCCCTGTTCGAAACAGGGTGGAAACAAGGTCTTTTTACTTTCCTTCTTACCTCTATAAATGAGCAAGGAAATAAATGATAGCAAGGTCCTGTGTTTCATCATAAAGTAGTTTGCAACATAGCTGACCACCTCATGTACAGCCGAGCACACACTACACCAAATTTAGAGGGTTCTCATATAGGCAGACCTCAGGCTTCAACATCATGAATGCTGGGTTCCATGAAAATGTCACGCACAAACCTGTGAAATTTCTCATTCATTCAAGTCACTGTATTCTCAGGGCTTTCAATGGATTGCAACTGTACTGTTTAGATTGACTTATAAGATGTTTAACCTCTCTTTTAGCAGGAATCATAGGTGTAATTCCCAAAGAGTTAGAGAAGACAGCTGCAGTCTGAATGAGTGTTGGCCTTGCTTTCAAATTAAGAACCAGTCAAATAGTCACCTGAAACCTAAATCATAGCAGAGGATGGTTTCGATCCATCGACCTCTGGGTTATGGGCCCAGCACGCTTCCGCTGCGCCACTCTGCTGTCTTAAATTACAAAGTGATTTGGAACCCATCTGAAGTAGTGTTTCTTTCTGAGTCCTGGTTCAATCCACATTTAAAATGGCATTTTTTGGAAGAAAACATTGCAGTAAACATCAAACTCTGTGGATCCATTGGGATTTTATTCAAAACGAATATAATTTGGCTTGCATTCATGTGGTTTGAAAACAAACTGAGAAAGTGTTACAGAAAAAACATCAGGACACTGACGGGATTTGAGCCCAACATCTCCTATTTAACAAACAGGCACCTTGACTGACAGCTACAGTGCCTGGAACAGCATGGGATTTCAACACGATGTCTATAACCCTACACTGAATTAATGATAGCCAATTTGAGGCGATAGCATTGATTATCAGTAATTTACATTAGTTTAAAAAAGCATGGCTTGAAAGTTATGTTGCAAACGTTTTAACTAGAAATTTTTTTGCAAATTTGAGAGAGAGAGAGAGAGAGAGAGAGAGAGAGAGAGAGAGAGAGAGAGAGAGAGATCAGAAGGCATAAGAAAAAGTATCTACATTTGATTATTTACATTTGATGATTAAGAATGAAAGAGTTAAAGACTTGCTTCAACAACACTACTTTGCAACAAAGAAATGCTATAAACAAAAAGCTGCTACATGCGTCTTGTCATTTTATCTGCAGTGTTTACAATTAAAACTGACTTCTTTTCAATTTGGACTCAAAACTCACGTTTTCCAGTCTTCGTCAAAAGGCCACCCTTCAAAAGTTTTGAACCTATTCTCCCAAAAGTACATCGTAAATGTTTCACTTTCGTTAAAAAGCTCCATTTGGGCTTGATTTAAAAGCCGGATAAAAGTTGTAAAAATGGCAAAAATAAAACATGCAAAGCGAATTGAAATATGACAGTTTTCTTGAAAATGTTTTGATTGGATAGTTTTCTTCTTCATGGTTGAGCCACACAAGTGCTGGTGCGGCCTACGCCACCTTGTGGTTGTCTTGCCCAACTGTTGAAGAAAAACATGTAAATACTACAACTAACATTTGATGCAATAAATCAAAGTCCCTTTATTTTGCATACTGAGAGACAATATCAATAATTGTATGATGGAAACTCCTCATGAACGCTACTTCCGCTTCCTAGTCTAGCAACACAACGCCATCAAGTGCTTGATTGGCGTCAACATTGAAGTAACAACAATACTATAGTTTAAGTATTTCAAACAATAAATCAAAGCAAAATTCTTTCTTTAATCTACTAATATGAGTTGTAATGATCAGTTTATTCTCCAGAGGAGTCAATGTGTCAAGCATAATAACATCACATCCTGTATGCCATATCAAAATAAAGACAACACCACAGTAAGAGACAAAATAAAGACTTGATGACCGCTAAATGCAAACTGCTATTGGTCAGAATTTGAGGCGCGGGAAACAGTGGTGGTCTCTCTTCCGCTGTAAATAAAGATGGAAGGAAGGAGTTTGCTTATTTATCACAGTGGTGTATTGTGAAAGTGGGCTCCTTACTACGGAATCATGTCTTTCTCAGTACCGGAGACAACCAAGTGTATGTCTTTAACTCCCAGGACAGAAATCTGAAGGCCACTATTAGATGATACACACACCATTTGGCATTTGTTTCCGCATGTAGCGACAAACTGCTTCTCTCCGCCTCTTCCCTTTTCAAGGTTGGGAAAAGACTTTTCTTGCTTCATTTGTTTGTGTGGTGGTAGAAGATGATGCCCTCTCAGTCTCTGCAGCACATTGACAAGTCAGGTGGGAAGGCTTTTTGTCCAAAACAGTCCAAGAGCCTTTACATGCTTTTTTTGTCCCAACTGAAGCACGCCCAAATAGCCAGGACCAGGTCAAAGATTTTTTCTAAAAAGGGCCTTTTCTTTTCTCCCCCCCCCCCATTCCCGAGGCGGCGTTTAACGGTAAGGGGGAGAAACTTTTTTTGTTTTGTTTCTTTTTTACCTCAGAAAAACACGAAAAAAGATTGTTATCATTACCGATTTTAACATGGAAGAAAAGCTGGACTCAAGTCGAGCACGAAAACTTTTTTCCTGTCACCGAGCGTAAAGTCGGCAAAGTTGTTGGAGCCCCGCCCCCCCCTTACCACATTTTTCGAAAACGTTTCTTTTTTTTGGGGGCGAGTGAAGTTTTGTACAAATATTAAAAAAGAAGAGGAAAGAATGGCGAAGGACAGTCGTAAGGGGGGACCCCGGACCAAAGAGGAAAGGGGACCGTCGCAGGAGGGCCAACTTTTCTCACATTTGTTTTTTTTTTTCCAAACTCCTTCCATCAACCCCGACCCGGGATTGAACGGGCCGAAGGATACTTCCTGGTTTCGACGAGAGGAAGCAAATCGGCTGCAAAGAAAATGCAAATTAAAGCTTTTACATTGAAAACCCCGTCGCCGAAATGTTTTTCCGGAAAAAGATAAAGGAAAGAAGAAAGCGTCCTTTTGCAATGAAGTTTAGGATGAAATAGGCTGGCATCATCATTACCACTTGTGGTCCCCTCCAAGGTTTCTTCCATTCCAAATATCCACCGCGCCCAGCAAAAGCCTTCCATCTTTTCAGGACCAAAGCCTTGAAAACAACTCACATCTCTTTTTGGCATCTTACACACGTGACTTACACACAACATGTATCACGTGACTTACACACAACATGTATCACGTGACTTACACACAACATGTATCACGTGACTTACACACAACATGTATCAGGTGACTTACACACAACATGTATCACGTGACTTACACACAACATGTATCACGTGACTTACACACAACATGTATCACGTGACTTACACACAACATGTATCACGTGACTTACACACAACATGTATCACGTGACTTACACACAACATGTATCACGTGACTTACACACAACATGTATCACGTGACTTACACACAACATGTATCATGTGACTTACACACAATATTAGTATTTCCAACTAGGACTTTCCCTCATGTGTGTTGTGGCAAAATGTGAATGGCTGACAAAAATGTCTTTCCTTGGCGGAGGTCACTGAACCTCCATTTGTGTCTTGGTGTGTCCACAGTGGATTAGTAGGTGTGAGACAAACACTTTATCTTCCTGGTTGTTGTATCGCTACGTGTTTGACATTATTTAAGACTTTATGGTGCCTGGAAAAGGACAGTTTGCCTCTTCTGTGGTATTGATGAGATTTAAAGGAGTGTTGTTAGTCCCATGGTGATGTGATAAAACCTCTTTCTTGTTTGGAAGATACACACAATTGTAACTGTTATTTCTTCCTGCACATAATAAATATGTACAACGTGTTTGGATGTATTCATTTATGTAACATTGTCATTAAATGTAATATTGCCTGACAAAAAGTGATTCCACGTAATATTTTGATATTTACACATCGCATATTTGACTAGAATACCCTTATGAGCATTACATATATCAACATCAACTACCTACTGTACTGTTTACTTGTTGAAATACCCTTTTTGGAGAAAATATATACCCATATAGTTTATATGTCTATATATATATATATATATATATATATATATATATATATATATATATATATATATATATATATATATATATATATATATATAATATAAATATGTATAAGCATGTATATATATATATATTTTTTATATATACATATATATTATATGTTATATGTATTATATATTACTGTAACTTGTTCTTAAAAATAGTAGTTATTTTGTATGTCAAATTGAGTGTTTGTGTGTATATATGCATGTGTGTGCGTGTATATATATATATATATATATATATATATATATATATATATATATATATATATATATATATGTATATATATATATATATATATATATATATATATATATATATATATATATATATATATATATATATATATACACGCACACACATGCATATATACATATATATATATATATATATATATATATATATATATATATATATATATATATATATATATATATATATATATATATATATAAAACATTACACAAATATAACAAACAAATGTTCTCTCAGCACCAGCATGGAGCTGTGTAGCATTTGTCTGTGACAGAATGACATCACACTAAGACATTCAGTGACAGTTTTCCAGTGTTTATCAGTCATTTTTATTTACTTATTTAGAATTTTGGTACAGTAAAAACCTTTTAAACAAAGTGTTTGCAAGTGAAATTTTTCTGAAAGTTGTAGGTATATTCTTGCTATCGTTTACATTTTCAGAATGTATAATATTGTTTTTTAGAGAAATATCAGGTTCAAACACTGATGACATCTATACAAGACAAGAGGCAAATAATCAAACAGAAACAGAATTAAATTTGGACTCAATATTGAGGAGAAACATGGCGACTGTACTTTCTGTACAGTCTTCAACCACGCTCTGCCAAAAGATTGCACTCCTTCTTTATTTGACTTTCTACCCCCACCTGACCACAGCTGCTTCCAGAGGGAAGTGGGTCGTAAACAGCGTTGCCTTCGGTTACCGAACAGTTCAAAAGCAGAGGTTGTAAAAAAGTTAAAAAAAAGAGTTCCATAAAATAGTTCAAAGAGAGTTCCATAAAATAGTTCAAAAAGAGTTTGTAAAATACTTCAAAAAGAGTTCCTCTGGAAGTCGGGCAGATCCTGCCATCTGTCCGCTTTGAAGTCCCAGTGGAGTTTTACGAGCATTCTTCTTGGTACGTTTTGAAGACAGCCCCTGTCCTTTTGTCAGGAACACAATGTAATACAAAGTTTTTTGTGATAATTTAGAAACAATTATTTTAACAGAAATGTTTTGACATTTTGTTATTATTGTTAATATTGTCTGGAATCTATTTTTGGCAGCAGCAAAGTGGCCATTTGGGTAGTTTTTAGCTCTAAAAAGGGTATTTCAACAAGTAAACAGTACAGTAGGTGTTGATATATGTAATGCTCATAAGGGTATTCTAGTAGAATATGCAGAGATGAGATGTGTCAATATCAAAATATTACTTGAAATCATTTTTTGGCAGCAGCAAAGTGGTTGTTTTGGCATATTTTAACTTTGTAAAGGGTATTTCTACAGGTAAACAGTAAAATAGGTACTTGATTTATATACAGTATATGTAATGCTCATAAGGGTATTCTAGTAGAGTATGCAGAGATGAAATGTGTCAACATTGGCGTTGTTAGGCCTATTTTAGGAGGGCTCAAGCCCCCCTAAAATATTCTTAAGCCCCCCAGTGACCCGCGTCCGGGCGAGGGAAATCTGGGTTCCTTGTCAGTGTTCCTCATAGAGATCTTCGAGCTGCTCTTTGTCTGATCCCTCACCTAGGACCAGTTTGCCTTGGGAGACCCTACCAGGGGGCATAAAGCCCCCGGACAACATAGCTCCTAGGATCATTGGGACACGCAAACTCCTCTACCACGTTAAGGTGGCAGCTCAGAGAGGAGTATTCAGACTTCCATATATATTTAATTTCCTTAACGGCTTGCCATAATATATATATATATATATATATATATATATATATATATATACATATATATATATATATATATATATATATATAAATATATTATATATAAGCCAAATTATCCCGGTCCAGATATGACTTTAATTCAAGTAATTAAGTAATATTTCCAGGGCTTGAATTTACAACCATTTTAGTCACATATGTTCCCAAAATGTAATCTGTGCAACTTCAAAATATTTGGGAACAAACAATTATTGTATTGTGAGCAAAAGTGGTGGCATTAGCCTCTATGTTGTGAAGTAATAACATAGAGGCTAATGCCATGACTTTCATTGTGTTTCAGTGTATCTTGAAGGATCATGCAAGTCATTGTTTCTTGTTGATGCTGTCAACAAAATGTCATTGTTGTTGTTGTACTGAACACACATTGAAAATAAACCCACTGAAATAATAATAATAACAATGAATCATTTCTAAGTCTTTGTTAGACGTTTGTGAAGATTTGTGCTCGTGCGCTACGTTCGCTCGCATCCTGTGCATCTCCTGGGGGCTAAAATATATAAATACAGTGAGCGTAGAAATGAGTTTAACATTGGGGGGACATCAATTTATATCCCAAAATAGTGTTAGGACAAATAAATGATTACACAGTATCAGTATCAGTCTATGTTAAGCATTTTATGTAGCATTCCCATTTTACACTTTTTACTCAACTCTTGTGAAATATCCACTGTCATGTTACTCTTTATAGTTTATTAATTAGTCAATTAATAAAATATTTACTGAGTCCTGCTGCTAGTTCACTTTTTTTGTGGTGTCATTTTTCTAGCTGTTAAGAGAAGTATTTGATCTTAAATATATAAATAATCCTCCATATTTGCAGCCATAGTGATTCATTTATTCAGCAGAGCAATAAAACTTGGATCTGACAAAAAAGTAAACACAAATGTTGTCTTCGTCGCTGATAAAACATGATAGCAACATGCATCTGCTAGCTCATGATCGCCCCCACTTCTCAGTGTGGCGAGTTGGAGTACTACAAGAAGCACTCTAATACAGTGCTTAAATCTGTATTTTTAGTCTTATTATCAAAGAATAATGAGGTCACACTTATATTAAAACATTAATGCTAAGGTTTTGTCCAGTAGTGGGCCGGTGATGATGATGATGATGATGATGAAGATGTATCTGTGCAAGTGAACAATCGGATCCACAAGGGACAACAACCCTTTCCACAGACTACACACACACATCAGAAACAAAAATGTTAGAAGCCTACAACAATATATGTGAAGAAAACTTTAGGATTAAAAGTGAAGATGTGAGGTGAAATAAGTACAAATGCAGCAATAAAAACAAACAACTCCACTCACGATGGCTCTAAAGTTCAGTGATGTGTTGCTAACTTCAGCATTTTTCTTCTTTGTTGATGTTTTGCAGTAGTTAACATCCATGATGTAACAATGCTGCTAATCTACCAGAGTCCACATTTTGTTAACCATTTTATTCATTCATACTTTTAATTGGATAATAACATCAATAAAATGCAATGGAAAAATGTGTGGAAAAAACCCCAAATGAAACTAATAAGATGTCTTCTCTTCAAAGATGAGAAAAAAAAATGTAGCTACATATATAATATTCAATACATGCACACAACTTAAAAAGTAAGTACAGGACAACATATAAGACTAGAAGATGAGAAGCACTACATACAACATCAAATATACATTCTTATTAAACATGCTGTGTTTTTAAACTACATTTAGCACAATCACTGTGTGATGGCCATAGGGGTCCATCGAGGCGTATATATATATAATAAATATTGCCAGTCACAATTAACTTGTGCTCAGCTGGGAAAATAAATATATATATACTTATTATGTCATCCATGTACTTATTATAAACTGTTACAGGCGTATTAAATAATCATGTTACTATTAAATATGTAACATAATAAAATGTGGGGATATAAAAGGCATCCGGTGCTATCAGACCGGGCGGAAGTGGAAATTGAGGTCACAAACAACCTAGGAGCACCTGTCAGACCCAGCGTTTTTTGCTACGGAGCCACTTCATGGAAGAATCCTCATTCTTTACCTTTTTTGTGGACTTTCCATTGGCCTGTGGAGAACCGGGACAACAGAGACTTTTTCCAGGAGGACTTTGAGTTGGATACGCAGACGCGGTACCGAGAGTACGTAGCTGCGGCTTCCAAACATGTCATCGCTTGCACGTACGTGCGTGCCGCTATGTGCATGTCACGTACGCAACTTTGGGGACTTTGGGGAAATATATGTGTTATATGAACTTTGGGGAGGTGAACGGTACTTTGGGCTGTGGGATTGAGTGTTTTGTGCGGGTGTTTGAGATGTATTGGCGGGTTATATGGACGGGAGGGGGGAGGTGTTTGTTATGCGGGATTCATTTGTGGCATATTAAATATAAGCCTGGTTGTGTTGTGGCTAATAGTTATACATGTCTTGTGTTTATTTACTGTATTAATTATTTCCAGCTGAATATCAGGTCCCACCCGTGACTCCTTAATTTGCGTAGTGGCAGAGACACCAGGAGAACATGGGTGCGTTTGTTACAGCTGTTTAAGTGTTTTTAAATCCCTGCAGCTTTCATGACTGTTACACACTTGTGTTTACTGGCCTGATACTTATACCTGAACCTTTTATCACACACAGTGCAACTAAACGGTTTCTTTCCAGTGTGTGTTCTCATGTGTGTGGTCATGTTTTGCTTTCTGGAGAAACTCTTCTTACAAACAGAGCAAGTAAAAGGTTTCTCACCTGTGTGTGTTCTCATGTGTAATATCATGTCATACTTGGTGTTGAATCGTTTAGCACAAGCTGAGCAAGCAAAAGGTTTCTCTCCAGTGTGTGTTTTCATGTGTGTGGTCATGCATTCCTTTCTGGAGAAACTCTTCTTACAAACAGGGCAAGTAAACGGTTTCTCACCTGTGTGTGTTCTCATGTGTACTATCATGTCATTGTTAGTGTTAAATCTTTTAGCACAAGCTGAGCAAGCAAAAGGTTTCTCTCCAGTGTGTGTTCTCATGTGTGTGGTCATGTCACCCTTTCTGGAGAAACTCTTCTTACAAACAGAGCAAGTAAAAGGTTTCTCACGTGTGTGTGTTCTCATGTGCAATATAATTTCCTTCTTCGTGATGAATCTTTTAGCACAAGCTGAGCAAGCAAAAGGTTTCTCTCCAGTGTGTGTTCTCATGTGTGTGGTCATGCGTTCCTTTTTGGAGAAACTCTTCTTACAAACAGAGCAAGTAAAAGGTTTCTCACCTGTGTGTGTTCTCATGTGTGTGGTCATTGCATACTTAGTGTTGAATCTTTTAGCACAAGCTGAGCAGGCAAAAGGTTTCTCTCCAGTGTGTGTTCTCATGTGTATGGTCATTTGTTGCTTTCTGGAGAAACTCGTCTTACAAACAGAGCAAATAAAAGGTTTCTCTCCAGTATGTATTCTAATGTGTCTTGTAAAATCACTCTTCCATCTAAATGATTTCCCACATTCAGAGCAGAAGTGTTTGTTGTTAGTGTGATGTCTCGTATCACCTTTAGAGTCATTTTTACTCTCCAAAGGTTTTTGGATGTGGTCACTGTGATCAGAAGAGTGTGACATCATGTGGTCCATGTCTGACAGTGGAGCAAAGATGCTGTCTGGTTCTGACTTGATATCTTCACAATGCTCTCCATCAGCTTCTGTGATGTGTTGACTTACAAGCTCCGCCCCTCTGTTCTCCTCACTTTGACTGTGATGAAGCTGTAAGGACTGAGCTTCATCTTCATCATGAAGCTGCTCCTCTTTAATGTGGGAGGGGGCCTGTAGCTCCTTCTGTCCCACACTGGTGTGCCACTCCTCTTCATGACTCCCCGCTGACACCCGCTGGACGTCTGCAGAACAAATGAGGTGTTACTGTATTGAAGTTTGCAGTATTCAAACTATTGACATGTGAGCTAGGCCAAATAGACAGTGATGGGCAAGCTACCTGGACAATGTAGTAAGCTAAGCTACAAGTTACTCTCAATTAAATGGAGCTAAGCTATCCTCAGAGAATTGTAGCACGCTACACTACAAGCTACACTGCAAAAGTAGCTTGCCACATCAAAGCTACATTTAATATATATATTAGTATCTTAGTGACTTAGTGACTGTGTCACAAACCTGGAGGTAATGTTTGACTCAGATTTTAAGTTTGAAAAACAAATCAGCAGCGTCGTACAAAAAAGCTTTTATCAACTACGCCAAACAGCGAAAGTGAAACCGTTTCTGTCAGGACATGATCTTGAGAAATTAATCCATGCCTTTATCTTGACTGGTCTAGGCTACTGCAATACCCTGTATGTAGGCATTAGCCAGGACTCCCTCGCCCGCCTGCAGCTCGTGCAGAAAACTCTGCTGCTCGTCTGCTAACACAGACCCGCAGGTGTGAGCACATCACCCCTATATTAGCGTCCCTTCACTGGCTCCCTGTGCGATACCCAATACGTTTTAAACTCCTACTATTTGTTTTTAAATGCCTAAACAACCTCGTTCCAACATATCTCTCCGACCTCCTTCAGCCTTACTGCCCCACCCGATCCCTAAGATCAGCCGATCAGCTGCTACTCACGGTCCCTAACACAAGGCTGAAGCTTAGAGGTGACAGAGCTTTCGCCGTTGCTGCTCCCAAGCTCTGGAACGACTTACCCCTGAGTGTTAGACAGGCCTCCTGTCTTCCTGTTTTTAAATCGCTCTTAAAAACATACTTTTATTCCATGGCTTTTAACACTGAGTGATATCCATCCTGCTATGGCGTCTCACAATGCATATTTTCAAATATGTAAAAAAAAAGAAAGAAAAAGAAAGTCCAATGCTCATTTGTTTTTGTTTTTTGTTTTCCATTGTTTTCATTTTGTCATAATGTCTGTTAAGGCTACAGCACTGAATACAGTACTATAGCACATGCATGTTGTATGCATGCATGTGTGATGCATCATGTTGGATGCATGCATGTGTGATGCATCATGTTGTATGCATGCATGTGTGATGTATCATGTTGTATGCATGCATGTGTGATGTATCATGTTGTATGCATGCATGTGTGATGTATCATGTTGTATGCATGCATGTGTGATGTATCATGTTGTATGCTTGCATGTGTGATGTATCATGTTGTATGTTTGCATGTGTGATGTATCATGTTGTATGCATGCATGTGTGATGTATCATGTTGTATGCTTGCATGTTCCAAATGAACTCAAAGTCAAGTCAACTCAACTCAACTAACACTTGGGGGACATTCAAGCCACAAAATGCAAATGGAGTATTGTTGGTGTATTTTGGATGGTTATAGAGGACCTCCCATTGGCTCCATTGCAAGTGGACTTGTATTTATATTGTATTAGATGATATGTGGATGTTGTGCTTACTTGGACTGTGATGAAGCTGTGAGGACTCAGGTGCTTTGTCTTCATGCTCTTCAGTCTTCACAGAGACAACAGTCAGTGGAAACTTGCTGACATCATCCTCTTCCTGCCCTACAACACACTCTCCCTCCTCTTCCTCTTTAAAATAAGGGGGCTGTGGATCTTCCTTGTCCCCTTTAAAATGTGAGGGCTGTGGATCCTCTAAAGTGAAACTGTCCCCCTGTAGATGAGGAAGATATTCTTCTTGGTGTCCAATCAGCTGATGGATGTCTACAGGACACAAACAAAACACATTTTAACTCCTACATGCTAAATATTAAATTGTACATGAAGTATAGGGCTGTGGCTATTGAAAATGTTACTAATCAAGTGTTCTACTGGAAATGTTTTTGATTAATCTGGATAAAACATAGTGTTGCTTGGTTAAAGGGGAACATTATCACAATTTCAGAAGGGTTAAAACCATTAAAAATCAGTTCCCAGTGACTCTTTGATCACTCTGATTCGGCTCAGCTGCATACTTGCTGACCCTCCCAATTTTTCCGGGAGACTTCTGGATTTCAGTGCCTCTCCCGGAGCAAACATTCCCCGATATTCACCCGGACAACAACATTGGGGGCGTGCCGTGATGGCACTGCCTTTAGCGTCCTCTACAACCTGTCGTGGCGTCCGCTTTTTCACCATACTATCTGCGTGCCGGCCCAGTCACATGTTGTATGCGGCCTCTGCTTACCCACGTAAGTGACTGCAAGGCATACTTGGTCAACGGCCATACAGGTCACACTGAGGGTGGCCGTATAAAACAACTTTAACACTGTTACTAATATGCGCCACACTGTGAACCCACACCAAATAAGAATGACAAACACATTTCGGGAGAACATCCGCACTATAACACAACATAAACACAACAGAACAAATACCCAGAATCCCATGCAGCCCTAACTCTTCCGGGCTACATTATACACCCCCGCCCCCCAACCCCCCCAGTGCGTCGGTTGAGGTGGTGTTGGCCCTGCGATGAGGTGGCGACTTGTCCAGGGTGTACTCCACCTACCACCCGAATGCAGCTGAGATAGGCTCCAGCACCCCCCGCGACCCCGAAAGGGACACGCGGTAGATAAATGGATGGATGGATCATTTGTTGCCATGCTTTTTTTGTGTAAACACCATGAAAACATACATTTAGAATGAATCGTTCATGACTTGCCCATCACTATGACTCTTTGGCCCCGCCCCTAAGTGACGCATGCGTGGAGGATATGCGCTTTGCAGCAAAGTCTTCCTTTACTCCACACACGCTTCTAAGCCTCGCTACTAACTACACTTTATTCATCCTCCGTGTCAGGATAAACTCCACTCGTCTCAGTCAACTTCGGACATTATTAGGCCCGCTTAGCTTGCTACTTGTTTAAGCGCATTAGTTAGCTTGCTACTTGTTTTAGCGCGTTAGTTAGCTTAGCGTGCTAGTTAGCTTAGCTTGCTAGTTGTTTTAGCGCACTAGTTAGCTTAGCGTGCTAATCAGCTTAGCTTGTTAGCTGCTAACCAAGAGACGCGGATTTGATCAACACATTGCTTAGTTAAGATTAAGTGTGAGTGTAAAGTGTTGTGATTGTGTGAAAATGTGTGAAAGAACGATAGCAGAGTACAAAGAGGAACTTTCTCGGACAAAAGAAGAAAACAAAAGACTACGTCAACTACTGGACGCTGTTTTCGAGAAACCTCAAGTTGTGTTACACAGAACAGGTTTGTTTACTTCTTACTCTCACATGTTTACTAACTTTATATTTCATTATTAACATGAACATGACGTGTTAGATTAATTGTGATTAATAGGTGTAGTCAGACACATGATTGTTATTGTGTTATTAATGTGATTATCAGACAGCAGTCATTTCCATTAGATAATGTTCAAATATAGGTGATTTGGCACACTTATAATTAAAATATCAAAAATAATGTTGTATTTCATCAGATATGTACTAGTATTGTATATGTGGATGGGGGCCCTGCTTTGGAAATAATGTGTACCCCTTTCAGAGATCACATTTAGTTCCACTTCAAACATTCACATGTTGCACAATGAGATGAGATGGTATAACGTGAACAATTCTGGAACTTTCTAACTCGGGGAAAAAAACGGGATCTCGTTGGAAGCGCGATGTATTGGGTATAACAAAATGGTGTCTGCCATTGTAGTTTACAATGTCACTACGTCAGTAGTTGTCAAACTTTTTCCACCAAGTAACACCTCAGAAAATACTTGGATCTCCAAGTACCACCGTGATGAACAGCATTAAAATACAGTAGCATAGTAGGCCTTAATTATTCATTAAAAACAAGGAAGACACGTTATGTAACAAGTATATTTAATATTTTTGCATACAACATGATACATCACACATGCATGCATACAAACATGATACATCACACATGCATGCATACAAACATGACACATCACACGTGCATGCATACAACATGATACATCACACGTGCATGTATACAACATGATACATCACACGTGCATGAATACAGCATGATACATCACAGGTGTATGCATACAACATGATACATCACAGGTGTATGCATTCAACATGATACATCACACATGCATACATACAACATGATACATCACACTTGCATGCATACAACATGATACATCACACATGCATGCATACAACATGATACATCACACATGCATACAACATGATACATCACACATGCGTGCATACAACATGATACATCACACATGGGTGCATACAACATGATACATCACACATGCATGTATACAACATGATACATCACACGTGCATACATACAACATGATACATCACACATGCATGCATACAACATGATACATCACACATGCATGCATACAACATGATACATCACACATGCATGCATACAAAATGGTACATCACACATGCATGCATACAACATGATACATCACACATGCATGCATACAACATGATACATCACACATGCATGCATACAACATGATACATCACACATGCATGCATACAACATGATACATCACACATGCATGCATACAACATGATACATCACACATGCATGCATACAACATGATACATAACACATGCAAGCATGCAACATAATACATCACACATGCATGATACATCACACATGCATGCATACAACATGATGCATCACACATGCATGCATACAACATGATACGTCACACATGCATGCATACAACATGATACATCACACATGCATGTATACAACATGATACATCACACATGCATGCATACAACATGATACATCACACATGCATGCATACAACATGATACATCACACATGCATGCATACAACATGATGCATCACACATGCATGCATACAACATGATACGTCACACATGCATGCATACAACATGATACATCACACATGCATGTATACAACATGATACATCACACATGCATGCATACAACATGATACATCACACATGCATGCATACAAACATGACACATCACACGTGCATACATTTAACATGATACATCACACATGCATGTATACAACATGATATATCACACATGCATGCATACAACATGATATATCACACATGCATGCATACAACATGATTCATCACACGTGCATGCATACAGCATGATACATCACAGGTGTATGCATACAACATGATACATCACAGGTGTATGCATTCAACATGATACATCACACATGCATACATACAACATGATACATCACACATGCATGCATACAACATGATACATCACACATGCATGCATACAACATGATACATCACACTTGCATGCATACAACATGATACATCACACATGCATGCATACAACATGATACATCACACATGCATACAATATGATACATCACACATGCGTGCATACAACATGATACATCACACATGCATCCATACAACATGATACATTATACATGCATCCATACAACATGATACATCACACATGCATCCATACAACATGATACATTATGCATGCATCCATACAACATGACACATCACACATGCATGCATACAACATGATACATCACACATGCGTGCATACAACATGATACATCACACGTGCATGCATACAACATGATACATCACACATGCATACATACAACATGATACTTCACACATGCATGCATACAACATGATACATCACACATGCATGCATACAACATGATACATCACACATGCATGCATACAACATGATACATCACACATGCATGCATACAACATGGTACATCACACATGCATGCATACAACATGATACATAACACATGCAAGCATGCAACATAATACATCACACATGCATGCATACAACATGATACATCACACATGCATGCATACAACATGATGCATCACACATGCATGCATACAACATGATACGTCACACATGCATGCATACAACATGATACATCACACATGCATGTATACAACATGATACATCACAATTTCCAGTTTGTCTTTTCAACATGTTGGAAAAGGAGTAGGAAGAAGCAGAGCTTATTTAATTCTACCCCTTTTATTTTGCATAACAGTTGCTAACACTTTTGTTCACTTCCTGTTCTCAATGTATTCACAATATACTCCATAAGTAATCACAATAAAAATAAATAAATAATAATGAGTGAAGTAAGTTATATTTCATATGGTGAGATGAGTAAGATGATGTAGAAAATGAATGATGGATGAAATAAATTGAGAATGTTTATCTTCTTCTTTGTACTTTGTAAACACTTTAAGTGTGAAGAGTTTCTTGAAGTGGATCATATTAGTACATTGTTTGATTGCTTTGCTTCATCCATTCCATCATTTAATTCCACATACTGATATACTGAAGGTCTTAAGTGTTGTACGTGCATACAAATGTTTTTAATTACATTTTTCTCTAAGATTATATTTCTCCTCTTTTGTTGAGAATTGTTGTACATTCTTGGCCAGCAGGTTATAGTTTGCTTTGTGTATCATTTTAGCTGTTTGCAAATTCACTATGTGGTGGAATTTCAGTATTTGTGATTCAATAAATAAAGTGTTTGTATGTTGTCTATATCCAACATGATGTATTATTAAATCTGATCTTTTTTGTAACACAGTTAATGAATGAAGTGTACTTTTGTAGTTATTTCCCATATTTCTACACAATAAGTCAGATATGTAACACTAGTGAGCAGTAGAGAATATGAAGTCATTTTTGGTCTACAACATGTTTTGCTGTATTCATTATTGACGTGTTTCTTGCTACTTTATGTTGTATATTTTTTACATGAGATTTCCAGTTCAATTTATCATCAATTATTATACCTAGACATTTGGTTTCATTTACCGTATTTTTCGGAGTATAAGTCGCTCCGGAGTATAAGTCGCATTGGCCGAAAATGCATAATAAAGAAGGAAAAAAACATATATAAGTCGCACTGGAGTATAAGTCGCATTTTTTGGGGAAATGTATTTGATAAAAGCCAACACCAAGAATAGACATTTGAAAGGCAATTTAAAATAAATAAAGAATAGTGAACAACAGGCTGAATAAGTGTACGTTATATGAGGCATAAATAACCAACTGGTATGTTAACGTAACATATTATGGTAAGAGTCATTCAAATAACTATAACATATAGAACATGCTATACGTTTACCAAACAATCTGTCACTCCTAATCGCTAATTTCCATGAAATCTTATACGTCTAGTCTCTTACGTGAATGAGATAAATAATATTATTTGATATTTTACGGTAATGTGTTAATAATTTCACACATAAGTCGCTCCTGAGTATAAGTCGCACCCCCGGCCAAACTATGAAAAAAACTGCGACTTAAAGTCCGAAAAATACGGTACTCTTTGAATTTCTATTCCGTCTATTTGTGTCTGACTTTCTCTTCTGCTGTTACCAATTAGCATTATTTTAGTTTTACTGAGATTCAAAGATTGTCTGTTTTTGTCAAAGCATCTTTTTAATGTGTTCATTTCTTCTGTTATTATTTGTATTATCTTCTGTGTGTTCTCTCCTGAACAAAACACTGTTGTATCATCTGCAAATAATACTAACTTTAAATCTTTTGTAACTTTACAAATGTCATTTATATAGAGATTGAATAATTGCGGTCCTAGTATTGATCCCTGAGGTACACCACAGGATATATTTAGTGTTGTAGAAGTGTGTTGGCCTAGCTTCACGTATTGTTTCCTGTTGGTTAAATAACTTCTTATCCAGTTTAAAGGGGAACATTATCACAATTTCAGAAGGGTTAAAACCATTAAAAATCAGTTCCCAGTGGCTTATTTTATTTTTCGAAGTTTTTTAAAAAACATTTTACCCATCACGCAATATCCCTAAAAAAGCTTCAAAGTGCCTGATTTTAACCATCGTTATATACACCCGTCCATTTTCCTGTGACGTCACATAGTGATGCCAACACAAACAAACATGGCGGAAAGAACAGCAAGCTATAGCGACATTAGCTCGGATTCAGACTCGGATTTCAGCGGCTTAAGAGATTCAACAGATTACGCATGTATTGAAACGGATGGTTGTAGTGTGGAGGCAGGTAGCGAAAACGAAATTGAAGAAGAAACTGAAGCTATTGAGCCATATCGGTTTGAACCGTATGCAAGCGAAACCGACGAAAACAACACGACAGCCAGCGACACGGGAGAAAGCGAGGACGAATTCGGCGATGGCCTTCTAACCAACGATTGGTATGTGTTTGTTTGACATTAAAGGAAACTAACAACTATGAACTAGGTTTACAGCATATGAAATACATTTGGCAACAACATGCACTTTGAGAGTGCAGACAGCCCAATTTTCATCAATTAATATATTCTGTAGACATACCCTCATGTCAGCAGGCCAGGGAAGCTAGGGTCGATATTCTTCTCTTGATCATCTTCGGGACGGTGTGAGCCAAGACATCCAGGGGGTTTAGCTCGCTCGTCTGCGGGTACAAACTGCCGCCATTGCTTGCCGTGCTACCGAGGGCCTTTGTCCCTGAATTGCTCACACACTCCGGCAGATTCAATGGGGGTCTGGCAGCAGATTTCTTTGACTTTATGGTTGGAAATGCATCTGCTTTGAGTGTCGCAGGATATCCACACATTCTTGCCATCTCTGTTGTAGCATAGCTTTCGTGGGTAAAGTGTGCGGAACAAACGTCCAATTTCTTGCCACTTTGGCATCTTTGGGCCACTGGTGCAACTTGAATCCGTCCCTGTTCGTGTTGTTACACCCTCCGACAACACACCGACGAGGCATGATGTCTCCAAGGTACGGAAAACAGTCGAAAAAACGGAAAATAACAGAGCTGATTTGACTCGGTGTTTGAGAAAATGGCGGATTGCTTCCCGATGCGACGTCACGTTGTGACGTCATCGCTCCGAGAGCGAATAATAGAACGGCGTTTAATTCGCCAAAAGTCACCCATTTAGAGTTCGGAAATCGATCAAAAAAATACATGATCTTTTTTCTGCAACATCAAGGTATATATTGACGCTTACATAGGTCTGCTGATAATGTTCCCCTTTAAGACCAACCCTCTGATGCCATATCGTTCTAGTTTTTTGATGAAAATATTGTGATTAATTGTGTCAAATGCTTTAGTTAGATCCAACAACACTGCTGCTGCACATTTTTTACTATCTATTGCATTGCTCATTTCTTCTGTCATTTCAATTAAAGCCATCAAAGTTGAAATATTAGCTGTGTATCCATATTGCTTCTCTTCTAGTATTCTATGTTTGTTTGTGAAACTCTCTAATCTGTTATTGGACACTTTTTCAATGATTTTAGAAAACTGTGGAAGTAAAGAAACAGGTCTATAATTTGTAAATTGGTGTTTGTCTCCAGTCTTATAAATTGGTGCAACTTTAGCTATTTTCATTTAGTTTGGGTATTTGAAATGATAGGTTACTAATATACATGAATGGTCCTGAGATCTCTTCTAGAACCTTTTTTATGGTTTCCATATCAATTCCATTACAATCAGTTGAAGTCTTAGATTACAGGATTATAACTATTTCCTCCTGTGTCACATTACTGAGGAACATGGAGTTGGGATTTGGCTCTATGGTATCATTATAGTCCTCAATTGAAACTGGGTCTGGAATCCTTTCTTCCAATTTTACAAAGAAATTATTGAAGCTTTCAACTACTTCCTTCATGTTGTCATTATTTGTGTTTCCGTCTAAGAAGTATTGGGGGTAATCCCCCCAAATATAAGCTTTGGCTTCAGCCTATTCCTTTTTCCGTCATTCTTTTTCTTTTCTTTTTGTGTGTAAATGTGTATGATTGTTAAATATGTATCATCTGTACTGTTAAACTGGTCACACAGAATGGTTGATGGTTGATTATATGATGGAAATAAACTTATTTCATTCAAATAAACATATGGGACGCAGGTTGTCTTACGTCAGCACCAGAAGTGGTCAAATCAGCTGCTCACCTGGCAGGTTTTTTGGGGATGAATAGGGAAGTCCTTCTTTAGCTGCCGTCTTGTTTTATCATATATTGCTGCCTTTGCACCTGTCAATGTTAATATTTTTATGCACATTAAATCAACAAAAAACCCTGACTTTGGAGCAATGTTCACAGACTCTAGTATTAGATGCAATGTTATTGGGACCATGATTTATGTCATCACTTGTTCACACCTCCTCATATGGAAGATACTTTTTCTTCTTCATGTCTCAAGAACACACACACACACACACACACACACACACACACACACATAAAGATTTATATTTACAACAATAATAATATATACATACCATGGGGACGGCGTGGCAAAGTTGGTAGAGTGGCTGTGCCAGCAATCGGAGGGTTGCTGGTTACTGGGGTTCAATCCCCACCTTCTACCATCCTAGTCACGTCCGTTGTGTCCTTGAGCAAGACACTTCACCCTTGCTCATGATGGGTGCTGGTTAGCGCCTTGCATGGCAGCTCCGGCCATCAGTGTGTGAATGTGTGTGTGAATGGGTAAATGTGGAAGTAGTGTCAAAGCGCTTTGAGTACCTTGAAGGTAGAAAAGCGCTATACAAGTATAACCCATTTATCATTTTGCAATTTTCATTTTGTCAGGAAATTTGCGGGTTAGAAATGATACGTTGCTGATATATGTCAGAGGTTCTGAAATGTCTTCTATAACCTTTTTTATGGTTACCATATCTATTCCATGACAGTCGGTTGAGGTCTTGGATTTACAATGTTTTACAATTTTGATTATTTCTTCTTTTGTCACGTTCTTAAGAAACATGGAATTGGGATTTCTGTCTATGAGCTCACTCAAGTCCTCAACTGATCCATCATCTGCATTTGGAAATCTTTGTTCCACATTTTTTCCGATATTAACAAAGTAATCATTAAAACGTTCAACTATTTGGTTCATATTGTCATTTTTTGTATTTCCATGTAGAAAGTACTGGGGGTAATCTTTCTTAGCAGCATTTTTAATGATGCTATTTAGGATGCCCCATGTTGCTCTCATGTTGTTTCTGTTCTTCTTTAATAATTGTCTGTAGTATTCCTTCTTACATGTTCCTAGTATACCAATTAGCTTATTTTTATATTTCGTATACTTATTTTCTGCCTCTATAGATGTCTGTGTTATTAATATTCCATATAATGTCTTTTTTTTGTGACAAGCATTTTTCAGTCCTTTTGTCATCCATGGTTGGTTGTTTTTCTTTTGCTTCTTACTAACTTCTTTCCATGGACAACATAAACATTGATATTATACATGTGGGGCATATATATATATATATATATATATATATATACATATACATACATATATATATATATATATATATACATATACATATATATATATATATATATATATATATATATATGTATATATATATATATATATATATATATATATATATATATATATATATATATATATATATATATAATTGATGTGGCAAGCTACTTTTGCAGTGTAGCTTGTAGTGTAGCGTGCTACAATTCTCTGAGGATAGCTTAGCTCCATTTAGTTGAGAGTAACTTGTAGCTTAGCTTACTACATTGTCCAGGTAGCTTGCCCATCACTGTCTATTTGGCCTAGCTCACATGTCAATAGTTTGAATACTGCAAACTTCAATACAGTAACACCTCATTTGTTCTGCAGACGTCCAGCGGGTGTCAGCGGGGAGTCATGAAGAGGAGTGGCACACCAGTGTGGGACAGAAGGAGCTACAGGCCCCCTCCCACATTAAAGAGGAGCAGCTTCATGATGAAGATGAAGCTCAGTCCTTACAGCTTCATCACAGTCAAAGTGAGGAGAACATCACGAGACATCACACTAACAACAAACACTTTGACTGCTCTGAATGTGGGAAATCATTTAGAAGGAAGTGTAATTTTACATGAGACTTGACCACACACATGAGAATACATACTGGAGTGAAACCTTTTACTTGCTCTGTTTGTAAGAAGAGTTTCTCTAGAAAGGGTGACATGACCACACACATGAGAACACACACTGGAGGGAAACCTTTTACTTGCTCTGTTTGTAAGAAGAGTTTCTCCAGAAAGAAACAAGTGACCACACACATGAGAACACACACTGGAGAGAAACCTTTTGCTTGCTCAGTTTGTGTTAAAAGATTCAGCACTAAAATTGACATGACCACACACATGAGAACACACACAGATGAGAAACCTTTTATTTGCTCTGTTTGTAAGAAGAGTTTCTCCGGTAAGCAAAATATGACCAGACACATGAGAACACACACTGGAGAGAAACATTTTGCTTGCTCAGCTTGTGCTAAAAGATTCTACTCTAAGAATGACATGATATTACACATGAGAACACATACTGGAGAGAAACCTTTTACTTGCTCTGTTTGTAAGAAGAGTTTCTCCGGTAAGCGAAATATGACCACACACATGAGAACACACACTGGAGAGAAACCTTTTGCTTGCTCAGCTTGAGCTAAAAGATTCTACTCTAAGAATGACATGATATTACACATGAGAACACATACTGGAGAGAAACCTTTTACTTGCTCTGTTTGTAAGAAGAGTTTCTCCAGCAGGCATCACATGACCACACACATGAGAACACACACTGGAGAGAAACCGTTTAGTTGCTCTGCGTGTGTTAAAAGGTTCAGGTATAAGTATCAGGTCAGTAGACACAAGTGTGTAACAGTCATGGAAGCTGCAGGGATGTAAAAACACTTAAACAGTGATTGTGCTAAATGTAGTTTAAAATCACAGCATGTTTAATAAGAATTTATATTCGATGTTGTATGTAGTGCTTCTCATCTTCTAGTATTATATGTTGTCCTGTACTTACTTTTTAAGTTGTGTGCATGTATTGTGTATTATATATGTAGCTACTGTTAAGTTCCACTCTTCTACTCCAAAAAGGACCCAAGGATAACAAACGATTTCCAACTGATCAACTTTTTATTTTCCAACTTGAAGCATTGTTGGTTTAATTTCAGTTGATCTTCAAAATCATCAGTAGGTTGTAAACCTTTAAACCATAAAAACAGAGATGTTAACAATGTGATTACACAGCTATTTTCAAACAATGTTTTACAAATGCTTTTAAACCGCTGAATAATGTTTTAAACTTTAAACATTAAACCATAAACTTTGACTTTAAACCTTTTGACTTTAACCATTTGCTATTTTAACTTAAGCTTTAAACCTTTTAACATTTTAACTTCAGCTTTAAACTTTTACATGAGCTTTAAAGTAGTCAAACACAGTATGCAATCAATGCTCAAATGTAATGCAGTAATTTAACTTGAAGGCAAACAAAGTAGGATAGTTCAGTAAGCAATTTAACAAGCTTGCAGGTTGAAGTTAAGCATATCAAACAAACATTTCCATGGTCATCAAATGAAGCATATTCACCGACCATTGGTGTGTTTGGAGAAACTTGTTGAGTGGATCTTGCGGTTGTGGCTGCTAGCTGTTCTTCCTTCCATGTAGTTTGTTTGGTGAATGAGTCTGACTGACCTCCTTCCTTTTCACCTGCCTTCAATTTGGCGGCCATTTTACCTCGGCATTCTGGGAATTGTAGTTTTCACATATTTTGACCACGTAGGGCATGGATTACTGCCACTTCTGAGTTTTTGACTCCACAGCTACTATTTTATTGTATTTTGTCATTGTTAAAGAGAGGACGTCTTATTATTTTCATTTGGGTTTTTTTCCCACACATTTTTTCCATTGCATTTTATTGATGTTATTATCCAACTAAAAGTATGAATGAATAAAATGGTTAACAAAATGTGGACTCTGGTAGATTAGCAGCATTGTTACATCATGGACGTTAACTACTGCAAAACATCAACAAAGAAGAAAAATGCTGAAGTTAGCAACACATCACTGAACTTTAGAGCCATCGTGAGTGGAGTTGCTTGTTTTTATTGCTGCATTTGTACTTATTTCACCTCACATCTTCACTTTTAATCCTAAAGTCTTCTTCACATATATTGTTGTAGGCTTCTAACATTTATGTTTCTGATGTGTGTGTGTAGTCTGTGGAAAGGGTTGTTGTCCCTTGTGGATCCAATTGTTCACTTGCACAGATACATCTTCATCATCATCATCATCATCATCATCATCATCATCATCACCAGCCCAATACTGGACGAAACCTCAGCATTAATGTTTTAATATAAGTGTGACCTCATTATTCTTTGATAATAAGACTAAAAATACAGATTTAAGCACCTCTTGTAGTACTCCAACTCGCCACACTGAGAAGTGGGGGCGATCATGAGCTAGCAGATGCATGTTGCTATCATGTTTTATCAGCGAGGTAGACAGCATTTGTGTTTACTTTTTGTCAGATCCAAGTTTTAATGCTCTGCTGAATAAATGAATCACTATGGCTGCCAATATGGAGGATTATATATATATTTAAGATCAAATACTTCTCTTAACAGGTAGAAAAATGACACCACACGCTAAAAAAAATGACTGATTGGATAAACTCAATTAAAATGAGGGCAGGATTTCCATCCAACAAATATATGTTGCCCCAACTCAAAATTAGTACATTCTCACAATTCAACAAAAATGTGTTAATCCAACTAATTTTTAGCAAATAAAGCCAAACTGAAATTATTGCAATAACTAAGCAAAATTGATTTACATTTGTCAGACTAATTTTTAACAAATACAGCTCAAATGAAATTATTTTGGTTACTAAGTGAAATTGATTTTATGTGCCAAACTCAAAATTGATTGGAAATTAAGCAAGCTAAAAATCACCCTACATCCCATAAAAACACATCAGACAAAACCTGGTTGGTATTTTTAATGTAGAATAATCCTTAATTCAACAATCTTGAATATAACACCACAAGATGTCAAAGTTACTTGCAAACACAAACCAAAATGTTGCGTTTGAGTGAAAACAAAACATCAAGAAGTCAATTTTACATAAAGATGTCAGATTTGCGTACCAACACAGACCAAGAACTTAGTTTTATATAAACAAAGATGTCAAATTGACTTGATACAAAGCATAGAGAACTCAGTCTTAGTTATAAAACACCAAGAAACAGTTTTACCTTTTCTTCAATAACTCCAGGCAAACTTTACGAGAAATGGTTCTCCAAAATAGTTTAAAGTGGTGTAAAATGAACACTCAGGAAACTGCAAAAACACATTTGAGTCCTGCGCAAGTGTGCTAATGTAGCCATTAGCCTAAATGGAATAGAGTTCCATCCATCCATTTTCTACCGCTTGTCCCTTTTGGGGCTGCGGGAGCCTATCTCAGCTGCATTCAGTAAAGAAAAGAAAAGAAGGCAAATACAAAATTCCCATGCATCAAATTGGCAACAAACAAAAATAAATAAGAAAAAGTTAACATTCACAGACCAGGAATCTGATATTAATGGGATGTTAGCAAATAGCTTTTGAACGTTAGCAAGTAAAAACAAAACATGAGACAGTACTAGCTATTCAAAAAATAAAAATCCAAAATCTTGAATGGAACTCAATCCATTTATCCTGAGTTGAGTGATGAAACGGAGGAGAGAAGTGTGGAGGGTCGTCACACTCAGAGATCAAATGTGGAGGTAAAGTTGATCCAGTCTAAACCCTAAAGTCATCTCTCTCCACTCCCCATGACTGCATTTCATATGTTGATTGTGTACTTCAGCACTTCACTCTTCTTCCCTGTAACTTAGTCAATTCTGAGTCCAATTCTCAAGTTGAAAATGTTGTAGGTCATATTGTCTTAAATGGGTGAAAATGAAGGCAAAAACAAAAATAAAGATCCGATGATGAAGTTTGTCAACAAGTGTTCACCTCTCATGCAAACAACTTGATTTCCAGCTGCTGTATCTTTGTGTTCAGCTTGTGCCCATCCAGGTTCATTAGGATCTTCTGGGAAAACTCAAATGTGTACTTGAGGTTGTCTGCAAAGCTTAGATCAAGGGCATAAATGAGGCCAAATATTATTATGACCCTCATGATGACAATGTCCACGTTGCTCAGGACTTTAAAGCCTACGATAACAACTCCCACATCCTCTGGCTGCCTATCACCATCTCCACACATTATGTACAAACCCTGTTTCCATATGAGTTGGGAAATTGTGTTAGATGTAAATATAAACAGAATACAATGATTTGCAAATCATTTTCAACCCATATTCAGTTGAATGCACTACAAAGACAACATATTTGATGTTCAAACTCATAAACTTTATATATTTCTTTGCAAATAATAATTAACTTAGAATTTCATGGCTGCAACACGTGCCAAAGTAGTTGGGAAAGGGCATGTTCACCACTGTGTTACATGGCCTTTCCTTTTAACAACACTCAGTAAACGTTTGGGAACTGAGGAGACACATTTTTAAGCTTCTCAGGTGGAATTCTTTCCCATTCTTGCTTGATGTACAGCTTAAGTTGTTCAACAGTCCGGGGGTCTCCGTTGTGCTATTTTAGGCTTCATAATGCGCCACACATTTTCAATGGGAGACAGGTCTGGACTACAGGCAGGCCAGTCTAGTACCCGCACTCTTTTACTATGAAGCCATGTTGATGTAACACGTGGCTTGGCATTGTCTTGCTGAAATAAGCAGGGGCGTCCATGGTAATGTTGTTTGGATGGCAACATATGTTGCTCCAAAAGCTGTATGTATCTTTCAGCATTAATGGTGCCTTCACAGATGTGTAAGTTACCCATGTCTTGGGCACTAATACACCCCCATACCATCACACATGATGGCTTTTCAACTTTGCGCCTATAACAATCCGGATAGTTATTTTCCTCTTTGGTCCGGAGGACACGACGTCCACAATTTGTCTGACATTAGCTTTAAAATCTATCAATGCATGTTGGCTGTGGTTCTTGTTTTTGTGTGTGTTAAATGTACTGTATACATTTGTTTTAAATGAGCAAGCTAAAAATATACATGGAACCGTTTCATTACGCCTCAGATGTCGATTTATGTGTTGAAAATAATCTCTTTTTGTCGTTAGGTCTTTGCATGTGGGAGTTTGCTGTTTACTATGAACTTTGTATGTATGATTTAGTAGCTCACTAAAACTGCATGGGCAATGTGTATATGGACATGGATAACGATAACTGCCCCTTAAATGCCCGTGAGTCTGCCTAAAATGCTGCAACAACAAATACCTGCTTGCTAGTTCCAAACTGCATTCTTTACACTGCCACAATCATAATCCTGAAATAGAGACTAAAGAGAATTAGCATGTATCACATCAAAAGGATGACATTGATAGAGATCACAAAAAACATAACCTATTACTTACAATCACGAGGCTGCCACAAGGAGCTTGGTAACACTTAACATTAGGAGGCTGCCACATGAAGCTTGAAAACAATGATCTATCTGCAAAAGATGATGGTCTGCCCAGAACTGCCTCGGCTACTTCCATGTAAGCCTTCTCCATTACTCTGAAGTCGCGTTCCACCTCTTCATCTTCCACTCCACCCTGCTTCTCCTCCTCCAAGACTTGGTACCTATTTCTTAGACTGATGGGAAATGTCTTCCAGATGTTTTCCTTCCTCAGCTTTGCCGCGTCATACTTGACTCTGGCGCTTTTCTTCTCATTAGGTTTTCTCTTAAGCCTCAGCCTAATTGTTGTGCAAGCCAAATAGTGGTCCCTTCCGTTGTCTGCAGACCTGTATGCTCTTGTATATCCATCTATTTTCTTTTTGGGGTCGCGGGGGGTGCTGGAGCCTATCTCAGCTGCATTGGGGCAGAAGGCGGGGTACACCCTGGACAAGTCACCACCTCATCGCAGGGCCAACACAGATAGACAGACAACATTCACACTCACATTCACACACTAGGGACCATTTAGTGTTGCCAATCAACCTATCCCCAGGTGCATGTCTTTGGAGGTGGGAGGAAGCCGGAGTACCCAGAGAGAACCCACGCAGTCACAGGGAGAACATGCAAACTCCACACAGAAAGATCCTAAAACCCGGGATTGAACCTAGGACTGCTCAGGACCTTCGTATTGTGAGGCACATGCACTAACCCCTCTACTACCGTGCTGCCCGCTCTTGTATATCATCTGCTGAATTCCTGAAACGCTTATTGACAAGTGTATGATCTATCTGATTCTTGGTCTTCCCATCTGGAGGTACCCATGTTGCCTTGAGTATGTCTTTTTGTGGGAACCGAGTCCCAGTTATGACCAGCTCATTCATGTCACACATTTCGCAGAGTCGTTCTCCATTGTTGTTCCTTCTTCCGAGCCCATGTTTGCCCATGACTCTCTCATAACCCTGTCACAATCAACATGTCGTGTTTGTTCCTCCTGTCTTGTAGAAATCGTCTTTAGCTTGTTCTTCTGCATATTCTGTTGGGGCATAGGTGTGTATGAAAGTCAGTTTGATGTGTTGGTAATGGTACCTGGCTTAAATATTTATTTCGTTGACAGGTGTCCAATCAATCAGGGCTCTTGCTGCAGTTTTTGACATTAGTATGCCTACGCCTTGCCTGTGGTTGTCGTCGTCTCTTCCAGAGTAAATGATTGTTTCTCCTTCTGCCAATTCTACTTTTCCTTGTTCTGTCCAGTGTGTTTAGCAGATTCTTATGATGTCGATTCCTTTGGTGGTTAGTTATTTTGCTGCCAGTGCTATATTGCCACTTGTGTAAAGTGTTCGAACATTCCAATTTCCAATCTTCATCGTTTTTCTGGGGTGCAGCAGTAGCTTTTTCGGCCTTAGGGCGTCCCGTTGGTTCTGTTGGCTTCGGCCCTTGGGTCATGGTGTCTCTCTCATTTCGAGGACTGGCTACAGCATTTCCCGCTAGTGAATTTGCTCTGCTGTGGGTTTCTGTAATAAACTCTTTTTTACGGGAGCAGGTTATTGGCCCTAAATCCAACCCCTAACCTGGAGAACTGGTGGGATCACTCTTGGTCTGGTCTCTACCCTTCGACCTGTTCGGCATGGGAGACCCTGCCAGGAGTATTAGACTCCAGCCGACATAGCTCTTGAGGTCATGGAGGCGCGCGAATCATCTCATCACGATAAGGTAGTGATGTGTCGGGGTGGAAAATCACATAGAAAAAATAGGAAAAAGGCAGCTATCAAAGACCAAAACGGATAGCAACCAGATGGGTTGAATATGTAACTGAGCTTTATGATGACACAAACTGAGCAGAAATGCAATTTATAGAGTTAACTGATGGACATAATATTATAACAGGGGAAGTAATAACTGCAATATTTACAATAAAGAAAGGAAAAGCTAACGGTCCAGATGATATACCAACAGAATCATCACTGAAAGCTCTAAATGAACATGATACCGTATTTTCCGGACTATAAGGCACACTTAAAATTCATAATTTTTTTTAAAAATCGACAGAATAACTCTGGTTGTGCTTACCGATTTTGAAGCTATTTTATTTGGTGCATGAGAATATAGAACATAACACACGGTGCTTAAAGATCTGTCACAATGTTTTAGTACGACTTTGGTAAGCTAAGAAGCAGCAACGCTTGATGGATTGTCGGAGCATTACGGCTAGCGTAGTCAGAGGTGCTATGATTCAACATACAGCTTTTATTATGGTGTGTGTATAAGGACCGCAAAATGGCACCTATTAGGAGACATTATATGGCGTTTTGTTACACAATATTATGCAAAATCAACTTTTCTTACCTTCTGGTACCTGCTGATGTGTATTTGGGATCTGCATAAGTCCTGACAATTTGCGCGCCTCCGCCATTGTAGTCCGGCACCATATCGACACCGCAGTCGATAAGCTTCTTGTCAGGGCTTGGTAAAAGGATAGGACTCAGATGCAGAGTAGGGAACTTAGACAGGCTTTTATTTTGACAGCTTCCTTTTCACCTCCAAAGTCAAGGATTACAATATCTATTTATCAAAAAAAAACTAACCGGCAAAAAAGGTTCCAAAAAATAGGAACAACCAAAATTCGCTCCGAACGGAGGAAAACACAAAAGCAAAGACGAACTATAATTAATATATGCTATAAAATGTATAAACAAAAAAACGCTCCAACAGGAGGAAGAAACAACAACTATGAAAAAGTCTATACTATCTAATCTAATAAAGTATTAACAAAAATTGTCACTCAAAAATGTGAGGAAAGAATGAAAAATAACTGAAACTTACCACTTCGGCTGAATAAACTAAATAACAAAAAATCACTCTGCTGAGGAGGAAGAAAGGAAAACTCAAAATAGCAACGAAGGGATTCAGAATCAAAGAACATAAGCACAAGACGAGGCAAGGCAAGACAAGGCATGGACATGAGCATGGATGCTAGAGAGTACGAACAAACGAAACAATCTGGCACAGAACAAAGGAAGGAGTGGGCTTATAAGACACATGAGGGTAATAGGGAACAGGTGGAAACAATTAGGGAATCGGGATGACGTCAGACTGATGACACAAAAGGAAGGGCAAGTGACCTGAAACAAGAGGAGAGTTACTTTTCAAACTAAAACATGCACATCACAAGACAGAAAAAACCAAGACAAGACATCCCTCACCGCGGTGTGACACTTCTTCTTTTTCTCTATCTTCTTGTTATGGGACATTCATCCTCTGCTGTTACCATTTCTAATATAAAGTAGTGTAAATTTCTAACTTATATCTCGCCATGGAAGCCCTAAAAACTACCGGTGTAGTGAGTTTACATTATTCACCCACGGACTTTAGTTATTAGAGAGTCGGACGGTTTTTCACGGGAAACATTTCCGGCGTTGTTGTTGCACTAGTGAGCCACGGCTGAGGAGATGCTGCTCCGTTATTGATTGAAGTAAAGTCTGAATGTCATTAAAACAGTTAGCTCCATCTTTTGACCCTTCTTCTACCCCCGTCCTTGCACGCTACACCGCTACAACAAAGATGACGGGGAGAAGACGCTGTCCAAGCCACGTAAATAAGACCACCCACAGAACATCCTGAAGCGTCGGTCAGAAGACGGCTTGAAGATGATCTGTAAAACATAATTTATGAAACATTTTCACCAAAGAACTGAGATAGGCTCCAGCACCCCCCGTGACCCTGAAAGGAACAAGCGGTAAAAAAATGGATGGATGAAACCACCATTACAAGTTATGTAGACCACAAGGAAGGGTTTTAAATTTAGAAAAAAAAATCATAATATGACCCTTTTAATGTGCCTTACAATCCGGTGCACCTTTTGTATAAAATAGACCTGACTAGACCTGCTCATCGGCAGTGCGCCTTATAATCTGGTGTGCCCTATGTTACGGAAAATACACTACAAAATTATTAACAAGTTATTAACGTTGTGCAACACCATTTACAACAGTGGATGTATACCAGCTGAATTGGGACAATCCTTTTTTGTTCCTTGGCTAAAAAAAACCCACAAGATTGTGCCGATTTCCGAACTATCGGTAATGGTGCCATTACCGAAGGCAGTAGGCCAGTAAGAGTCGTAGTTGTGAGTCATAGTTCATGATAAATATTATAAAGGTAATTATCAAAAATATATATTTTATTTTAGCTCTAATTGAGAGTTAATTTGGTTACATGTTGGATATTCGTAGTTGTAGCAGGAGCTAGAAAAGAAACCAAGATGTTCAATATTACAAATGTATATAAAATCCAATTAAACTTACATTTTAAAACAAAAAGGTGTGAATGACATTAGAAAAAAACACTTCGAATATCAAGTGAATTTGAGATTTTAGGTCATATGACCAGGAATATTTTGAAAAGAAACATCCATCCATTTTCTACCGCTTGTCCCTTTCGGGGTCGCGGGGGGTGATGTAGCCTATCTCAGCTGCATTCAGGCGGAAGGCGGGGTACACCCTGGACAAGACGCCACCTCTTCACAGGGGAAACACAGATAGACAACATTCACACTCATATTCACACACTAGGGCAGTGGTCTCGAACACGCGGCCCGCGGGCCAATTGCGGCCTGCGAGACGTTATTTTGCGGCCCGCACCTTAATATGAAAATGTAATGTTAGTACGGCCCGCAAGTTTTATATGAATGGCCCTTGAAAGCGTCATACTTGTAAACCCTCCCGATTTTTCCGGGAGTCTCCCGAATTTCAGTGCCCCTCCCGGAAATCTCCAGGGGCAACCATTCTCCCAAATTTCTGCCGATTTTCACCCAGACAACAATATTAAGGGCGTGCCGTGACGACACTGCCTTTAGCGTCCTCTACAGCCTGTACAAACAGCGTGCCAGCCCAGTCACATGTTGTATTTGACTTCTGTAGACACACGTAAGTGACTATAAGACATGCTTGATCAACAGCCATACAGGTCACACTGAGGGTGGCCGTATAAACAAGTTGAACACTGTTAAAAATATGCGCCACACTGTGAACCCACACCAAACAAGAATGACAAACACATTCCGGGAAAACATCCGCACTGTAACACAACATAAACACAACAGAACAAATACCCAGAATCCCATGAAGCCCTAACTCTTCCGGGCTACAATATACACGCCCGTTACCACCAAACCCCGCCCCGCCCCGAGTTATGGCTGCAAGGTGTTCTCCCACAACATCAGACGCTATTTTTTTTTTTTTTAACTTTAAACCTATAAACTTTGATATCAACTTCAGATCTATCCGTCAATTATACGTTAATATATTTTATATTTTATGCTATTTTTGTCAAAGAAAATGTTGCCTTTTATATGCAAACACACAAAATATGTAATATTTCCCCCAACAAATATTTAAAAGTGGAATTTTTAATGTGCAGTAATTGGAGCCTTCAATAGGTCAATAATTCATAACAACATTATTTTGATTCATTATTATTTTTTGAGCAATGACAGCTTTAAAGGAAAAAAACACCTTGTGTTATAAGAGTCAACATTGCAACTTTTTTCGTTACTTTCACCTGTTTGCTCTTTTTTTGTTTTGTTTTTATGTATGAGTATTTTTAAGTCAGGAGTATTTTTCAGGTCCCAGTGCTGACAAACTGTTTCAGGCCAACAGTCCACCTCGAGTCTGACATGATTTGAAGACGTATCTGCCTTTATTGATCCAAGTCCTTCAAGAGAAATGCAAACTAATACTTTTTAAATACATGGGCTCTTGTATGCCTTTTAATTTTGGGTCTAAACTTTTATAAATAAAATAAAGTAATTGACGAGTAAATCATTGTCATATATTTCCTATTGTTAATCAACACAATACATTAGCAAAATCTGGCACATTTGGTCTTGTACTCGGTTTAATGTTGTGTTCAATTAATTATAAATGAAATAAAACAATCAACAACAACATTTTCATATTAATAAAATAACACAACACATCAGTTTAGGTAATCCCTGCATATTTACTGCTCCTGTTGTGTTCTAATTAAATTAAGTAATTAATTCATTCATTTATACAGCACACATTCTCTTATCGTGTATTAATTATGATACATTGTTATATTGTTATATTGCTAGAACGTCTGTAGGGCCAAACTGTTACTGCATTCACTTCTTGTAGTTGTGTATCTTCACCTTACTAAACGTGAACAGGTGAATAATACTCTCCCCTCTTCTTATCAGCTGCAGAAAATTAAATATGGTCTGAACGTTCAAGTGTTAAAAAAGTATAAAATGTTTTGAAAAGAAGTTCCTTTCTTGGGAGGTAGCGGAATGTCATCATCATCCGTGATTGGTTAAATGTTGAAATATGCTAATGAGGCCGGAAGTAAAGCAGCCGTTCTGTCATTGGCCAAATATTAAATGTGTTGAAGAAAGTTGGACAGAGGCGGATCTGATTGGCTTAGAAAGTGTGAGATGTTGGAATAAGGCACGCTGATTGGTTCATATCACCCCGGTGTTGAACATATTGACGGACTATCAGCGCTCAAAAGTCCGTGACTGGTCAATTTATAATATGACATGTGTTTTTGTAACCGGGTAAGATGGCAAAAACAGCCCAAAATGGATAAATATTAGACATGTTAGGGTAAATTGAACTGAGAGTGAAATAAAAACCATTTCTTTTTTGCAAGAAGTGAGAAACAGCGCCCTCTGGCGTGAGTGTAAAAGCTTACAGCACCTGGTATTCCCAGGCGGTCTCCCATCCAAGTACTAACCAGGCCCGACCCTGCTTAGCTTCCGAGATCGGACGAGATCGGGCGTGTTCAGGGTAGTATGGCCGTAAGCCGAAAGACGAGGTAGAACCAACCTTTTTAAATATAACTCTTACAGACGGGGTGAGAGACAATTATTGTTTATCTTAGAGTCTGGCGCGCATGCGTACACTAATGTGCTTTTTCTGGCTGTGTGAGGTGCAGCTCTCCATCCATTGTCTCTTTTGGGGTGGCAGGGGGTGCTGGAGCCTATCCCAGCTGCATTCAGATGCCACCTCATCACAGCTCTCAACACTACTTTATGCTTAGGGACCGTCAATAAATCACTATTGTCTTGAAAAATGTATATCTGCTACATCAAAACACTGATTCATCTAAAAGAAGGTAAATAATTAGTCATACCTCCTTATTGTGCATGCCCATTATTTCATAATTTTAACATCATATCCATGTTTAATATAAAAAAATAAGGTTATTTTCCCAATAGTCTCAATGTCATGCAACTTAGTAACCTAATTCCACTTATTGGTCATGCTAACCTTTTAGTGTAACGCACACACTTTTATTTTAAAATAGGGTTTTATTAAAAAAAAAAGTTTTTTTAATAAAGATCATGTGCGTGATGATATTTCTTATACAGATAATTAGCAGCATTTTTATGAGCTCCAAATGAGAGTTAAGTTGGTTTTATGTTGGATAGTCGTAGTTGTTGCGGGAACTAAAAATGAAACCATGGTTTTCAATATTACTAATTTATATAAAATCATATTAAACTTACAATTTAAAACAAAAAGGTGTGAAACACATTAGAAAAATCACTTCTAATATTTAAAATGAATTTGGGATTTTAGGTCATATGACCAGGAATCTATTGAAAATAAACATTTGTTTTTAATATCAAAATGTTTTTGATCCTATTTTAAAATAAAAGGTTAGCACGACTAATATAAAGTGGAATTGGGTTACTAAGTTGCATAATGACATGGAGACTTTTAAAACAAATAAATATTGTTTACATTAAAAAAATATTTAAATTATAAAATCAGGAACGATATTAAAAATGTAGGACTATTTATTTGACCTCCTTTTAGATGAATCAGTGTTTTGATGTAGCAGATATACATCTTCGAAGACAATAGTAATTTATTGACGGTCCCTAAGCATAAAGTAGTGTTGAGAGCGGCACCTCTCCTGCAATCTCCCCGCAGCATGAGAGAGCAGTGTGGGCACAGTGAGGGGGAGCTTCCGCTGGAGCTCCGGAGGCAAATATCCACCGTGAAAGCAACTTGACCGCCGTAGCAAAGGAAGACAATCACACAGACAGAAAAAGCACATTAGTGTACGCATGCGCGCCAGGCTCTTAGATAAATAACAATTGTCTCCCATCCCGTCTGTAAGAGTTCCATTTAAAAAGGTTGGTTTTACCTCGTCTTTCGGCTTACGGCCATACTACCCTGAACACGCCCGATCTCGTCCGATCTCGGAAGCTAAGCAGGGTCGGGCCTGGTTAGTACTTGGATGGGAGACCGCCTGGGAATACCAGGTGCTGTAAGTTTTTACACTCACGCCAGAGGGCGCTACAAAGTGCTGAGACTACAGCTGTTGTGATTCATGTAACATTTGCAACTATTCCAAAATGAGGGAATATATTCGGTTATTATAATAAAATTCCACTTAATATTAACAACTACAGTTGAAGATACAAACCTTTACAACAGGATTTAAAACACAAATACCAACTAGAGCAATATTTAGATTGATTTAAAAATAATGGTGTGGTCTTTTGCAGTCAGTCAACCTCGCCCACGCCTCCTACCACTCCGTCCTGCATGAAGCTGAGGAGCCACGACTCGTCTCGCTCTGATCAGGCAACTTATGATTTAAAGGGGTCATATAAGCTACTGTTTATTTACCAAAATAAGGTGTATGTCTTTGTTTTTGAAAATGCAAAAGTTTATTTTTATTTTCACCGGAGGTGGGGGGGAAGAGCTGGTTACTTGTTTCTCTCGCAAGATCTCGAAAAGAGCTGGTTAATTTTTTCTCTCGCGAGATCTGACAAAACTGCGCGCGAAGCAAACAAGGCGAGGATAAAGCAAGATGGCGTCTGACGGTGAAGACGTTATTGCAGTCGTCACAGTTCAGTGTTCTTAATCTGTGCGTCCATGTACACATATATGTCCTTTATTACACTCTATTAAATAGAGTCATAATAACTGTTTGTATATTAGTCTGAGCGCACTTCTCCAGCTAGCTTAGCTTGCTAGTTAGCTTAGCTTGTTAGCTGCTAACAAAGAGAGATGAAAACACATCGCTAAGCAGAGATCAAGTGTGAGTGTAAAGTGTTGTGATTGTGTGAAAATGTGCGAAAGAACCATAGCAGAGTACGAGGAGGAACTTTGTCCAACAAAAGAGGAGAAGGAGCGACAACATGAAAAACATCAAGTTGTGTTACACACAACAGGTTTGTTTACTTCTTACTCTCACATCTTTACTAACTTTATATTTATTATTAACACTTTTCTTCAATAGATTGTCTATAGGAAGATGAATTGTCATGTGAGGATGTTCAGACACACAATATTTATGAGAGGTTGATGTTCCTCTCAGTTTGTAACAAAGTGTATCAACATGTTTACACAAAACTCACACAGTCACCGGGGGAATATTCCAGAGAGCAGGTTAAGTGCAAACTCCTGAGTATATAAATAAGAAAGGTAAGACAAAGTCAGAGTCAGTTACCATGGTAACCGACGCTGTAAACCTAGCCTGCTAGCTGGCAGGTTTGACAAGTTATTTATGTGTGTAAAAGCTATACTGACCTGTTATTTCCTTCATATTGGTGCAGCCATTAACCTACTACAACACCTGCTACATCCACCTACTACAGGGGTCGGCAACCTTTACCACTCAAAGAGCCATTTTGACCCGTTTCACAAATTAAAGAAAACAATGGGAGCCACAAAACTCTTTTGAAATTTAAAATGAAATAACACTGCATACAAAGTTTTTTTTTGCTGTGTGCTATGTATAAACCAGGGGTCTCAGACACGCGGCCCGTACCTTAATATGAAAATGTAATGTTAGTGCGGCCCGCAAGTTTGATATGAATGCTGCTTGACAGCATCACACTTGCCAACCCTCCCGATTTTTCCGGGAGACTACCGAATTCCAGGGTAACTATTCTCACGAATGTCTGCTGATTTTCACCCTAACAACAGTAATAAGGGCGTGCTGTGATGGCACTGCCTTTAGCGCCCTCTACAACCATTTGTACATGCAGCGTGACAGCCCAGTTACATGTTGTATGCGGCCTCTGCAGACACACATGAGTGACTGCAATGCATACTTGGTCAACAGCCATACAGTTCACACTGAGGGTGGCTATATAAACAACTTTAACACTGTTACAAATATGCGCCACACTGTGAACCCACACCAAACAAGAATGACAAACACATTTCGGGAGAACATCCGCATTGTAACACAACATAAACACAACAGAACAAATACAATACGTGTGTCGGTTGAGGTGGGTGGGGTTTGGTGGTAGCGGGGGTGTACAATGTAGCCCGGAAGAGTTAGGGCTGCATAGGATTCTGGGTATTTGTTCTGTTGTGTTTATGTTGTGTTACAGTGCGGATGTTCTCCCGAAATGTGTTTGTCATTCTTGTTTGGTGCGGGTTCACAGTGTGGCGCATATAAGTAACAGTGTTAAAGTTGTTTTATACGGCCACCCTCAGTGTGACCTGTATGGCTGTTGACCAAGTATGCCTTGCAGTCACTTACGTGTGTAAGCAGAGGCCGCATACAACATGTGACTGGGCCGGCACGCAGATAGTATGGTGAAAAAGTGGACGCGACGACAGGTTGTAGAGGACGCTAAAGGCAGTGCCATCACGGCACGCCCTCAATGTTTTTGTCCGGGTGAAAATCGGGGAATGTTTGCTCCGGGAGAGACACTGAAATCCGGAAGTCTCCCGGAAAAATCGGGAGGGTCAGCAAGTATGCAGCTGAGCCGCATCAGAGTGATCAAAGAGCCGCATGCGGCTTTGGAGCCGCGGGTGTCCGACCCCTGACCTACTACAACACCTACTACATTGACCGACTCGATGTAGTGTGCATGCTGACTACTAGGTTGTGAGTTCAAACCCCGACTGAGTCATACCAAAGACTATAAAAATGGGACCCATTACCTCCCTGCTTGGCACTCAGCATCAAGGGTTGGAAGTGGAAGTTAAATCACCATAAAAGTTATTGCACCGCTGCTGCTCACTGCTCTCCTCACCTCCCAGGGGGTGATCAAGGTTAATGGGTCAAATGCAGAGAACAATCAGGTCAAACCTAGTGTGTGTGTGACAATCATTGGTACTTTAACTTTTTAATGTGGCAGTGATTGTGGAAAAAACAAAGCCTGATCTAAAGATGACGTCTTGATCTCATACCATCTCAAACCAATTGGCTGTTCATTATTAAGTGAATTGTCTTAAAGTCGCTTAAATTTGTCTTTAACCAAGCAACACTAAGTTTTATCCAGTTACTCAATTAATCGAAAACATTTCCAGAAGAACACTTGATTAATGACATTTTCAATAGCCACAGCCCTATATTTCATGTACGATTTAATATTTAGCATGTAGGAGTTCAAATGTGATTTGTTTGTGTCCTGTAGACATCCATCAGCTGATTGGACACCAAGAAGAATGTCTCCCTCATCTGCAGGGGGACAGTTTCACTTCAGAGGATCCACAGCCCTCACATTTGAAAGAGGAAGAGGAGGGAGAGTGTTTTGTAGGGCAGGAGGAGGATGATGTCAGCAAGTTTCCACTGACTGTTGTCTCTGTGAAGACTGAAGAGCATGAAGACAAAGCACCTGAGTCCTCACAGCTTCATCACAGTCCAAGTAAGCACAACATCCACATATCATCTAATACAATGTTTGTGACACATGTTCATCCGGGGGCCACATTTATGACTAAAGATGGAGATATACTTGCTTTTTAACACGTCCATTTAAAAATGAATGCTCATCAATCATCAACAGTGTAATTGCTGGGGTGTAACCATGTGACCTAGAGGCCGTCCTCCTTACCTCGCGTGGTCAAATGAAGGCAAACATTCAATATGGCTACTGTTTATTTACCTTTAGCCGCACACATGTCAGCATATTTCAAAGGTTTAGTGGTGAAGATTAGGGATGTATACCAAGTACCATTTTTTTAGTACTGGTTCCTAATTATGTCGTCCATGAGGACCGTGAAGATTTTGGACTAACGACACAACTATTTGTATTTTTAATTCCAGCTGACTGACGTAACTATGACACGTTGTCACATTGAGTTCAGCTGCCGCTGCTACACATTAAAATCAGCTTTGAATAATGACAAATAAGGAAGCAACAACATGCAAAAGTTTGATGTGTGTGTTATTGACAAGAAGATGACATAACTGCATTTCCCTTGCACTGCACACTTAGTTGACTTCTTTAACACTTCAAATAAACAGCTGTTTTTTTTCTTCTTTTTTTTTTTCTTTATTTAACCAGGTAAAAATCCCATTGAGATCAAAGATCTCTTTTCCAAGGGAGACCTGGCCAAGAGGGCAGCAGCAAGGTTACATTAAAAACAGTAAACAACACATAAAACATGACATTTACAACATTAAAACTTGCTGACATAACACATGTGCATACAGACAAGGTAGACTGCAATCCTTTCACAGAAGCTTTAAACTCATTCAATGTAACAAGGGTTTGAAGTTGAATATTGGATTGTAGGTTATTCCAAGCCTTTGCTGCTGAAAACCTAAATGCTTTCTTGCCCAGTTCAGTTCTTACCGGTACTTTGGGGACGACAAATTGCAGAACATTAATTGAAAGAAGATTGTGACTTCCTTGTTTCTTTGTTAAAAGACAAGACAAATAAGATGGGGTGATACCCAGAATGGTTTTGTAGATGAACACATACCAATGATTGAGGCGTCGAGCAAATAAAGATGTCCAGTTAACCATTGAGTATAACACACAATGGTGAGTAAGTTAACCATTGAGTATAACACACAACGGTGAGTAAGTTAACCATTGAGTATAACACACAATGGTGAGTAAGTTAACCATTGAGTATAACACACAATGGTGAGTAAGTTGGTGATGAATCTCAGTGCCCCGTGGTACACACTATCCAGCTTGTGGAGACAACCAGCAGTAGCATTCATGTACAACACATCTCCATAGTCAATAACAGGTAAAAAGGTTGTTTCCACCAATTTCTGTTTCACAGTAAAAGAAAAGCAAGACTTGTTTCTATAATAAAATCCCAGTAAAAGTTTCAGGTTTTTTTTACAACATACTTAATGTGCTCCTTAAAACTCAAGTGGTCATCAATTAAAAATCCTGAATATTTAAAAGCAGATACTAACACAATGTGTTGCCCATTTCTTGTTCAAATGTTCTCACACAGTGCTGATCTTACAGTTTTTGATGTGGTAAAGAACATACACTTTGTTTTCTCTGCATTTAAAAGCAGTTGAAGATAGCAAAGTTGTTCTTGTACTCTGTCAAATGCATGTTGTAGATATTTAAAGGCCTCAGCAGGAGTGGGTGCTGTGCAGTATATGACAGTATCATCAGCGTAGGAATGGAAAGTTGAGTTCGGAATATTCTGTCCAACATTATTAATTATTAATTAATAATGGGCCCAACACAGAACATTGAGGGACACTCTTTTTCACTTGCAGTACGTCCGAGAAGGAACCCTCTATCTGAACAGCCTGAGTTCTGCTTGTGAGGTCATTTGCAAACCATCCAACTGCTTGCTGAGAAAAACCAATAGCTGAAAGACGTTTGATTAAAAATACATGATCAACAGTATCAAATGCCTTTGAAAAGTCAATAAAGAGGGACAGACAGCACTGCTTCTTGTCAAGAGCTTCAGTTACATCATTTATAAACTTCATAGCAGCAGTAACAGTACTGTTATTTCTGCCAAAACCTGACTGAAATGGTGACAGAATAAAGTTGGTGTCCAAAAAGTCTTTTATCTGTTCACTGATAAGGGATTCAATCACTTTTGCCAGAACAGAGAGTTTAGAGATCGGTCTGTAATCATTTAGATTACTAGGGTCACCTCTTTTTAATAGGCGGATTACAAGGGCAGATTTCCAATCCAAGGGGATTTCATTTGAAATTCGAGTAAAGTTAAAAATGTGAGTCAGTGGTTCAGCTATAATTTCAGCTGCCAACTTTAAAAAGAACGGCTCCAACTTATCTGAGCTAGCTGGCTTTTTAGGTTTAAGTTGTTTTAGAGCCCTCATGACCTCTGTTGTGGTAAAGGGAGTAAAGTTAAAAACCTGGGTATTTTCAACGGTTCTTTCCGGAGTTAGCGGAACTTCAGTAAATTTGTCAGAATTATAGAGAAAACCAGAGTTAATAAAATGATTATTATAATGACTACCCATTTCTCTTCTGTCACTTACTCTGACACCATCATCAAGTATACTAGGTGGGAGATTGACTGAATTACAGCAGGCAGACAAAGATTTGATGATTTTCCAAAACTTCTTTGGGTGTTTGAGGTTTTCAGTTGTTGTGGAAAAATGCAATTCTAATTTTGACTTTCCGAAGGAGAGAGGTAAATTGTTTTCTTAATTGTTTAAAATTCAACCAATCTGCTTCTAACCCTGACTTGCGTGCCCTGGCCCAAGCAGCATTACGCTCATGCAATACATCTGACAGGTCTGATGTAAACCACTGATTGTCACGTCCTTTAACCCTACATTTTCTAAAAGGGGCATGTTTGTTCACTATACTCAAAAAGTTTTCGTGAAAATATTTCCAAGCCAGTTCAACATGATCAAAAAGAGCAATTCTATCCCAATTACAAAGATGCAAGTCATGTAAAAAAGCTTGCGTCTCAAATAATTTCATATAATGTTTTTCAAGAAGACGAGGCTTGCTTTTAGGAATCCTTGTGTCTCGCACTACTGCAATCACACAATGATCACTCACATCATTAGGGAAAACACCAGATGCAACACATTTAAAGGGCATATTTTGTCATGTCTGTGTAATCATGTTTTTGTTTTAAGTCATGTTTTTGTTTAGTTTCTGTCTTTTCACTCCCTTGTCTGGTCACCATAGCAACCATTAGTTTTCACCTGTCACGTCACGCACCTGTTTCACGTTTTGAGTCACGCACCTGCTTTCACTAATCATGTCCATAGTATTTAAGTTCAGTGTTTTTCAGTTTGTCTTTCTGACGACCTCACAACACATTTATGCTCTGTTCATGCCTGATACTTCTTTTCATGTCAATTCCTCAAGCCAAGTAAGTTTTTGTTCCATATTTATAGTCTTTTTGGTTTCATAGTTTGTTCTCCGCCATTGTGCGTGTTTTTTGTTTGTACTTTTTGCTATAGTCTTTTGGTTTTATAGTTTATTCTCCGCCAATGTGCGCGCTTTCATTTATTCCTTTTTTTGATAAATATAAATAAATCATGTACCTCCATTCCCGTCTCGCCCGTGCCAACTTTCCGTTGCATCCCGGAAAAGCACACACCCAGGACCAAGTCTTGACATATTTGTTAGAATTAAGTCAATGAGTGTAGCTTTTTGAGGGCATTTAGGATTAGGTCTTGTAGTTGAGTTAATTAATTGTGTTAAATTTAGAGATTCACACTGTGCTTTCAAAGAGTCAGACACAGATGTGAGCCAGTCCCAGTTCAAATCACTATTTCATTGTATTTCAGTTGAGACAGAAGCTTCACAAGAGTAGATAGGGAATTAGTAGGGGCAGATGGAGGCCTATAACACCCCACTACCATAATGTGGTGATTTCTAGCTAATTCGATTTCAAGTGCTAACAGTTCAAGTTCTTTACTTACTGATTCAGAGAGCACTAATTTAACATCAAACCTCTGCTTAATATATATGGCCACTCCACCACCTTTTCTTTGTCGGTCAGTACGATAGACATTATAGCCATGAATGTAAATATCTTTATCAAGCACAGATTGTTTAAGACAAGTTTCAGATAAGACTACAATATCAGCATTTGTTGAGTTTCTCCAGATCTTTATCATATCCAGTTTACGGAGTAAACTCCGAACATTGATATGAATAATCCCAAAACCAGATATAGTTTTAAAATCTGCAGGTGTAAAACATTGTGTAGGTGTATCAGGGCCTGGATTAGTCTCAACATTTCCTGAGAGCAATAACAATAATACAACTAAACATTTGCGCTTAAAGTTACCATCTTTTGAGTCGGTCTTTAATCTGTGAAAGTAAGTGCTCACAATAGGGGAGCATGCAGTAATGTTGACATGATCTCTCAAAACAAGCAAACAATAAGAATGAATGGACTCTACCATAGTATGCAGCCATTTTGTTTTGTCCAAAGTCACAGAAATCTTCAACTGAGATAAGGCCGAGGTTATTTTGTCGCTGCCACTATGATGAATTGTCAAATTATCAAATATGTCAAACTGTGCATCTTGAAGTAGCATAGCTCGTGAGTGGGGGTGACCAGACCCATTTGCGACACCAGTAAAACCACACAAAAGTATAAAACACAATATAATAATATGTGACATAGTGAGAGGAGAAGTTCCACTCATTTTACCACGTTTGAAGATGTTAGCAGACAGGGCTAAAGACTAGCAACCAAGGCCGACGGGTGGAAGCCCGTAGACAAAGCCAATGGCTGGAGGCAAACAGCAGGTCGATGGAAGGCTAGTAGGCAGGTCGATGGTGGAAGGCTGGTAGGCAGGTTGATGGTGGAAGGCTGGTAGGCAGGTCGACGGTGGAAGGCTAGCAGGCAGGTCGATGGTAGAAGGCTAGCAGGCAGGCCGATGGTGGAAGGCTGGTAGGCAGGTTGATGGTGGAAAGTTAGCAGGCAGGTCGATGGTGGAAGGCTTGGAGGCAGGTCGGTGGTGGAAGGCTAGTGGCGCGGTTGGTAGAGTGGCCGTGCCTGAGGGTTCCTGGTTCAATCCCCACCTTCTACCAACCTAGTCACGTCTGTTGTGTCCTTGAGCAGGACACTTCACCCTTGCTCCTGATGGGTCGTGGTAAGCGCCTTGCATGGCAGATCCCGCCATTAGTGTGTGAATGAGTGAATGAGACGGGATGAGTTGGCTAAGTACAAAAATGAGTAAATATTTTTGAATGAAAGAAACTGCTGTTCTAAATGTGTCCTCTAGATGTCGCAATAGCAATTCTTTGTATCTATGTAGATGATGCTACATATGTAAAACACAACTAAAACACATGATGTAAGCGCACCAGTCGGGGAAAATGAACAAACTACATCAATAACATCCTGTAATTTGATTTTGATATTATTTATTTATCTTGATAGATTGAAAATGAACACCAATGAGTTGACTGATGAACATTATCACATAATTGATTCTGAAAGTGTAAAAAAGGACAACTAAAGATAGAATACTATTGTATGTAAAAAAAAAAAAAAACATGATTTGTACATTTTCAGAATGTGTTTGTTCTATTTTTAAACAAAGAAAACAATCTGCAATTGTCTTTATTTTTTACGTTATCTTGCCGTGATTTTACCAGTCCGGCCAACTTGGAGTAGATCTTCCTCCACGTGGCCCCCCATCTAAAATTAGTTTAAACACCCCTGGCCGAGATCTTCCTGCGAAAAGCAGATATGAGAAAAAAATGTAATTATGAAACGGAATAGATCCCTAAAGATTTGTTGAGTAATATCAAGTATTATCCGTCGGTGGCGTTCCCAGACATGTGGAACTATCTTGAGTTCCCGACGTCATTCTACACCACAAATTGTGGTTAAGTTTAGAGATAAAGTTTAGGTGTCATAGACCGTATACAGAATAAAATATTTACACACTTTATATCAGTGAGTGTAAAGTTAAGAATGCCTCAATCAATGCTGCCTTGTACTTATAAATAAAAACTTGCTCCTCATCAAATTTCCAAGTCTGTTTTTGTACTCACTTTTGAATTAATTTTAGTGGCTGGGAAAAAAGGAAGTATTTCTGTGTTTTTGTTGGTTGTTTTGTTACACTCTTTTAACACAACACACAAAAGAACACAAATAATGTCATTGTGTTAACAGTGTCAGTCCAAAACTATTTATATTCTCTCTTTATCTTATTGACTTATTTACCCAACAGACATTCAACAGCCCCTTCACATTAAAGAGGAAGAGGATGATCCACAGCCCACCCACATTAAAGAGGAAGAGGAGGATCCACACATGAAAGAGGAAGAGGAGGGAGAGTGTGTTGTAGGGCAGGAGGAGGATGATGTCAGCAAGTTTCCACTGACTGTTGTCTCTGTGAAGACTGAAGAGCATGAAGACAAAGCACCTGAGTCCTCACAGCTTCATCACAGTCCAAGTAAGCACATATCATTTTATTCTCAGGGCATTCAATCCATCACAACTGGACTGTTCACTTTGTCTTAGAAGACTCATCCAAGTAGGCTTCATCACTTCATGCTCATACACTTCAAGTCTTAAATCTAATCATTGGAATTTAGAGGGGAACTGCACTTTTTGGGAATTTTTCTATTGTTCACAATCTTTATAAAAGACATGATGGTGGATATATATGTAAAAAAAAAAAAAAGCATTCTAAGTAGGGCTGGGCGATATGGCCTTTTATTAAAATCTCTATTTTTAGTCCATGTCACGATGCACCATATATATGTGTACATTTTGCCTTAGCCTTGAATGAACACTAATGCATATAATCAAAGCAGTATGATGATTCTATGTGTCTACTTTAAAACATTCTTTTTCATACTGCATTAATATATGCTACTTTTAAACTTTCATGCAGAGAGGGAACCACAACTAAGTCAATTTAGCAAAAGTGTATTTATTAAACAGTTACTAAGCAGTGGCACAAACATTCATGTCATTTCAAAACAGAAAGTGCAAGATTGTCAGACATTTTAAAACAAGCTATTAGTGCACTTTTGTGCATGATGTCACTAAGATGACATATCAAAACAACACTAAATTAAAGTACACTTTCTGTACAGAATGCCACTACAATAGTTTAAAACAAATAAAGTGCACTTTTGTGCATGATGTCACACAAGATATTTCAATAAGTGTCAAATAAAAATGAGCTGCATAATAGGAAATCAAATAGTGTATGTCCTTCACTATGTGGTAGGTTCCTGCTGACGTTATCTCCTTCTGTTGTTGACTATTTGTTTCATACGGTGTTGATCTGGAAATGGTTGCGTGGGCATTTTGTGGGTGTGGCACTGAACGGAGATGTTGACATGCAGAGTTTCATGCACTCCTCATTCTCTAGCGGGTGACTTTTCAAATGATGTTACATTAGCAGTGCTGCTACTTTTTGTAGCAACGCTTTTGCCGCATACTTGTTCACCATCTACCCGCTTGAAGCCAAACCAAACCCCCTGCTGTTTGTCTTGGGAATAAATTATTACTTCATTTGTTACCAGATTGGCACCTTCTTTCTCTCGTATTGCCACTAGCACCACAGCTAACGTTACCATGCCGCTATCTGTCTGCTCCGTGAGAGCGTATGACGTTGCACACGTGACAGTATGTGACGTATGTAAGAAGGTGCGCTTGTTTTTTGTCTTTGTGAGAAGAAGAGAGACAAGAAAGAGTGAGAAGAGCCTGTAGTGTAATGCCTGCAGCTAAAAGCAACTGTGTGAGATCGTATACTCCAATATCACACCATATAGTCATTTTCTATATCGCACAGACACAAACCCACGATATATCCAGTATATTCCATATATCACCCTGCCCTAATTCTAACTCATGAATGTAAAAAAAAGTCCACTTGCAATGGAGCCAATGGGAGGTCCTCTATAACCATCCAAAATACACCAACAATACTCCATTTGCATTTTGTGGCTTGAATGTCCACCAAGTGTTAGTTGAGTTGAGTTTATTTGGAACATGCAAGCATACAACATGATACATCACACATGCATGCATACAACATGATACATCACACATGCATGCATACAACATGATACATCACACATGCATGCATACAACATGAAACATCACACATGCATGCATACAACATGATGCATCACACATGCATACATACAACATGATACATCACACATGCATGCATACAACATGATACATCACACATGCATGCATGCATACAACATGATACATCACACATGCATGCATACAAACATGATACATCACACATGCATGCATACAACATGAAACATCACACATGCATGCATACAACATGATGCATCACACATGCATACATACAACATGATACATCACACATGCATGCATACAACATGATACATCACACATCCATGCATGCATACAACATGATACATCACACATGCATGCATACAAACATGATACATCACACATGCATGCATACAACATGAAACATCACACATGCATGCATACAACATGATGCATCACACATGCATACATACAACATGATAAATCACACATGCATGCATACAACATGATACATCACACATGCATGCATGCATACAACATGATACATCACACATGCATGCATACAAACATGATACATCACACATGCATGCATACAACATGAAACATCACACATGCATGCATACAACATGATGCATCACACATGCATACATACAACATGATACATCACACATGCATGCATACAACATGATACATCACACATACATGCATACAACATGATACATTACACATGCATCCATACAATATGATACATCACACATGCATGCATGCATACAACATGATGCATCACACATGCATGCATGCATACAACATGATACATCACACATGCATGCATACAACATGATGCATCACACATGCATGCATACAACATGAAACATCACACATGCATGCATACAACATGATGCATCACTATTTCCAGTTTGTCTTTTCAACATGTTGGAAAAGGAGTAGGAAGAAGCAGAGCTTATTTAATCCTACCCCTTTTCTTTTACATAACAGTTGCTAAAACTTTTGTTCACTTCCTGTTCTCAATGTATTCACAATATACTCCATAAGTAATCACAATGAAAATAAATAAATAATAATGAGTGAAGTAAGTTATATTTCATATGGTGAGATGAGTAAGGATGGATGAAATAAATTGAGAATGTTTATCTTCTTCTTTGTACTTTGTAAACACTTTAAGTGTGAAGAGTTTCTTGAAGTGGATCATATTAGTACATTGTTTGATTGCTTTGCTTCATCCATTCCATCATTTAATTCCACATACTGATATACTGAAGGTCTTAAGTGTTGTACGTGCATACAAATGTTTTAAATTACATTTTTCTCTAAGATTATATTTCTCCTCTTTTGTTGAGAATTGTTGTACATTCTTGGCTAGCAGGTTATAGTTTGCTTTGTGTATCATTTTAGCTGTTTGCAAATTCACTATGTGGTGGAATTTCAGTATTTTTGATTCTATAAATAAAGTGTTAGTATGTTGTCTATATCCAACATGATGTATTATTATAACTGATCTGTGTACTTTTGTAGTTATTTCCCATATTTCTACACAATAAGTCAGATATGTAACACTAGTGAGCAGTAGAGAATATGAAGTCATTTTTGGTCTAGAACATGTTTTGCTGTATTCATTATTGACGTGTTTCTTGCTACTTTATGTTGTATATTTTTTACATGAGATTTCCAGTTCAATTTATCATCAATTATTATACCTAGACATTTGGTTTCATTTACCGTATTTTTCGGAGTATAAGTCGCTCCGGAGTATAAGTCGCACCGGCCGAAAATGCATAATAAAAAAGGAAAAAAACATACATAAGTCGCACTGGAGTATAAGTCTTATTTTTTGGGGAAATGTATTTGATAAAAGCCAACACCAAGAATAGACATTTGAAAGGCAATTTAAAATAAATAAAGAATAGTGAACAACAGACTGAATAAGTGTACGTTATATGAGGCATAAATAACCAACTGGTATGTTAACGTAACATATTATGGTAAGAGTCATTCAAATAACTATAACATATAGAACATGCTATACGTTTACCAAACAATCTGTCACTCCTAATCGCTAAATGCCATGAAATCTTATACGTCTAGTCTCTTACGTGAATGAGATAAATAATATTATTTGATATTTTACGGTAATGTGTTAATAATTTCACACATAAGTCGCTCCTGAGTATAAGTCGCACCCCCGGCCAAACTATGAAAAAAACTGTGACTTATAGTCTAAAAAATACGGTACTCTTTCAATTTCTATTCCGTCTATTTGTGTTTGACTTTCTCTTCTACTGTTACCAAATAGTATTATTTTACTTTTACTGAGATTCGGTCAGTAATTACACATCTCATTCACACACCAAGCTGTCAATAAAACACGCTGACAGCTAAACGACGTCATCGTCTCCCTGTCGTCTTCTTCTCTCGCTATCACGTCACACTTTGTAACTTTACAAATGTGGTTTATATAAAGATGAAACAATCTTGGTCCCAGTATTGATCCCTGGGGTACACCACAAGATATATCTAGCTGTGTTGACATATTTTCACCCTACTTCACATATTGCTTCCTGTTGGTTAAATAGCTTCTTATCCAGTTCAAGACCAAACCTCTGATGCCATATCCTTCTAGTTTTGTTTTTAAAATATCATGATTAATTGTGTCAAATGCTGTAGTTAAGTCCATGAATGCTGCGGCCGCACATTCTTTACCATCTATTGCATTGCTCATTTCCTCTGTTATTTGGATTAATGCTATCCATGTTGACATATTTGCTGTGAATTCTGGTGTGTAGTTAGTAAACTGGTGTATGTCTCCATTCTTATAAATTGGTACGACTTTCGCAATTTTCATTTTGTCAGGGAATTTGCGGGTTAGAAATGATACGTTGCTGATATATGTCAGAGGTTCTGAAATGTCTTCTATAACCTTTTTTATGGTTACCATATCTATTCCATGACAGTCGGTTGAGGTCTTGGATTTACAATGTTTTACAATTTTGATTATTTCTTCTTTTGTCACGTTCTTAAGAAACATGGAATTGGGATTTCTGTCTATGAGCTCACTCAAGTCCTCAACTGATCCATCATCTGCATTTGGAAATCTTTGTTCCACATGTTTTCCGATATTAACAAAGTAATCATTAAAACGTTCAACTATTTGGTTCATATTGTCATTTTTTGTATTTCCATGTAGAAAGTACTGGGGGTAATCTTTCTTAGCAGCATTTTTAATGATGCTATTTAGGATGCCCCATGTTGCTCTCATGTTGTTTCTGTTCTTCTTTAATAATTGTCTGTAGTATTCCTTCTTACATGTTCCTAGTATACCAATTAGCTTCTTTTTATATTTCTTATACTTATTTTATGCCTCTATAGATGTCTGTGTTATTAATAATTAAACACGTATTGGTATGTCAGACTTAGCTTTGTCGTGGTTTAACTCTTATCTTACTGACAGGATGCAGTGCGTCTCCCATAACAATGTGACCTCGGACTATGTTAAGGTAACGTGCGGAGTTCCTCAGGGTTCGGTTCTTGGCCCTGCACTCTTTAGCATTTACATGCTGCCGCTAGGCGACATCATACGCAAATACGGTGTTAGCTTTCATTGTTATGCTGATGACAGCCAACTCTACATGCCCCTAAAGCTGACCAACACGCCGGATTGTAGTCAGCTGGAGGCGTGTCTTAATGAAATTAAACAATGGATGTCCGCTAACTTCTTGCAACTCAACGCCAAGAAAACGGAAATGCTGATTATCGGTCCTGCTAAACACCGACATTTATTTAATAATACCACCTTAACATTTGACAACCAAACAATTACACAAGGCGAATCAGTAAAGAATCTGGGTATTATCTTCCACCCAACTCTCTCCTTTGAGTCACACATTAAGAGTGTTACTAAAACGGCCTTCTTTCATCTCCGTAATATCGCTAAAATTCGTTCTATTTTATCCACTAGCGACGCTGAGATCATTATTCATGCGTTCGTTACGTCTCGTCTCGACTACTGTAACGTATTATTTTCGGGTCTCCCTATGTCTAGCATTAAAAGATTACAGTTGGTACAAAATGCGGCTGCTAGACTTTTGACAAGAACAAGAAAGTTTGGTCACATTACGCCTATACTGTATATACCTTTATATACATATATACATATATATATACCTATACTGGCTCACCTGCACTGGCTTCCTGTGCACTTAAGATGTGACTTTAAGGTTTTACTACTTACGTATAAAATACTACACGGTCTAGCTCCGTCCTATCTTGTTGATTGTATTGTACCATATGTCCCGGCAAGAAATCTGCGTTCAAAGAACTCCGGCTTATTAGTGATTCCCAGAGCCCAAAAAAAAGTCTGCAGGCTATAGAGCGTTTTCTATTGGGGCTCCAGTACTATGGAATGCCCTCCCGGTAACAATTAGAGATGCTACCTCAGTAGAAGCATTTAAGTCCCATCTTAAAACTCATTTGTATACGCTAGCCTTTAAATAGCCCCCCTGTTAGACCAGTTGATCTGCCGTTTCTTTTCTTTTCTCCTCTGCTCCCCTATTCCTTGTGGAGGGGGGGGCACAGGTCCGGTGGCCATGGATGAAGTGCTGGCTGTCCAGAGTCGGGACCCGGGGTGGACCGCTCGCCTGTGCATCGGCTGGGAACATCTCTGCGCTGCTGACCCGTCTCCGCTCGGGATGGTGTCCTGCTGGCCCCACTGTGAACTGGACTCTTACTATTATGTTGGATCCACTATGGACTGGACTCTCACAATATTATGTCAGACCCACTCGACATCCATTGCTTTCGGTCTCCCCTAGAGGGGGGGGGGGGTTACCCACATATGCGGTCCTCTCCAAGGTTTCTCATAGTCATTCACATCGACGTCCCACTGGGGTGAGTTTTTCCTTGCCCTTATGTTGGCTTTGTACCGAGGATGTCGTTGTGGCTTGTGCAGCCCTTTGAGACACTTGTGATTTAGGGCTATATAAATAAACATTGATTGATTGATTGATTGAATATTCCATATAATGTCTTTTTTTTGTGACAAGCATTTTTCAGTCCTTTTGTCATCCATGGTTGGTTGTTTTTCTTTTGCTTCTTACTAACTTCTTTCCATGGACAACATAAACATTGATATTATACATGTGGGCCAATATATATATATATATATATATATATATGTATATATATATATATATATATATGTATATATATATATATATTGTTGCGTTTTGGACCAGTTGTTCCTCCCAGGGAATTCAAGTCACAATTCGCTCCCAAGTTCTTTCCGACACTTAAAGCTGAGTTGAAAAACCACCAGAGACAGAATAGGTATTTTCTTGTATATTCTCAAAGCTTTGACAATATACATTTTAGATTGAGACCAGTCTATCCCTAGAACCTTCTATCCCGCACACCCAAAATGGTCTCTCTTCCCAACGCCAAACACCTCTCTTCCCTTCCACCTCCCTAGCCATAACAAAAGCACAACGTCTCCCTAGCCATAATACATTCCAAAGAACTCAAGGTTAACACACAGAGTTTGCTTGCTGACAGAGCATCAAGAGAAGAAGTGGAAAAGACGAGCTGTTTTCAAATATGACAAAGAAATGGAAGAAGTACAACTTAAATTCGGATATATGTAAATATCTGCCTCCGACAATATATATATATATATATATATATATATATATATATATATATATATATATATATATATATATATATATATATTTGATGTGGCAAGCTACTTTTGCAGTGTAGCTTGTAGTGTAGCGTGCTACAATTCTCTGAGGATAGCTTAGCTCCATTTAATTGAGAGTAACTTGTAGCTTAGCTTACTACATTGTCCAGGTAGCTTGCCCATCACTGTCTATTTGGCCTAGCTCACATGTCAATAGTTTGAATACTGCAAACTTCAATACAGTAACACCTCATTTGTTCTGCAGACGTCCAGCGGGTGTCAGCGGGGAGTCATGAAGAGGAGTGGCACACCAGTGTGGGACAGAAGGAGCTACAGGCCCCCTCCCACATTAAAGAGGAGCAGCTTCATGATGAAGATGAAGCTCAGTCCTTACAGCTTCATCACAGTCAAAGTGAGGAGAACAGAGGGGCGGAGCTTGTAAGTCAACACATCACAGAAGCTGATGGAGAGCATTGTGAAGATATCAAGTCAGAACCAGACAGCATCTTTGCTCCACTGTCAGACATGGACCACATGATGTCACACTCTTCTGATCACAGTGACCACATCCAAAAACCTTTGGAGAGTAAAAATGACTCTAAAGGTGATACGAGACATCACACTAACAACAAACACTTTGACTGCTCTGAATGTGGGAAATCATTTAGACAGAAGAGTCATTTTACAGAACACATGAGAATACATACTGGAGAGAAACCTTTTACTTGCTCTGTTTGTAAGAATAGTTTCTCCACAAAGCAAGTCATGACCACACACATGAGAACACACACTGGAGAGAAACCTTTTGCTTGCTCTGTTTGTAAAAAGAGTTTCTCCAGAAAGGAACACATGACCACACACATGAGAACACACACTGGAGAGAAACCTTTTACTTGCTCTGTTTGTAAGAAGAGTTTCTCCAGAAAGGGTGACATGACCACACACATGAGAACACACACTGGAGAGAAACCTTATGCTTGCTCAGCTTGTGCTAAAAGATTCAACACTAAGAAAGTCATGATCACACACATGAGAACACACACAGGTGAGAAACATTTTACTTGCTCTGTTTGTAAGAAGAGTTTCTCCAGAAAGGGTGACATGACCACACACATGAGAACACACACTGGAGAGAAACCTTTTGCTTGCTCAGCTTGTGCTAAAAGATTCAACACTAAGAAGGAACTTATATTACACGTGAGAACACACACAGGTGAGAAACCTTTTACGTGCTCCGTTTGTAAGAAGAGTTTCTCCACAAAACAGTACATAACCACACACATGAGAACACACACTGGAGAGAAACCTTTTGCTTGCTCAGCTTGTGCTGAAAGTTTCAACACTAAGAAGGAACTTATATTACATGTGAGAACACACACAGGTGGTAAACCTTTTACTTGCGCCGTTTGTAAGAAGAGTTTCTCCAGAAAGGAACACATGACCAGACACATGAGAACACACACTGGAGAGAGACCTTTTGTTTGCTCAGCTTGTGCTAAAAGATTCAACACTAAGAAGGAAATGATATTACACATGAGGACACACACAGGTGAGAAACCCTTTGCTTGCTCTGTTTGTAAGAAGATTTTCTCCAGAAAGGAACACATGACCACACACATGAGAACACACACTGGAGAGAAACCTTTTACTTGCTCTGTTTGTAAGAAGAGTTTCTCCAGAAAGGGTGACATGACCATACACATGAGAACACACACTGGAGAGAAACCTTTTGCTTGCTCAGCTTGTGCTAAAAGATTCAACACTAAAAAGAAAAGTATATTACACATGAGAACACACACTGGAAAGAAACCTTTTGCTTGCTCAGCTTGTGCTAAAAGATTCAACACTAAGATTGAAATGATGTTACACATGAGAACACACACAGGTGAGAAACCTTTTACTTGCTCTGTTTGTAAGAAGAGTTTCTCCAGAAAAGAACACATGACCACACACATGAGAACACACACTGGAGAGAAACCTTATACTTGCTCTGTTTGTAAGAAGAGTTTCTCCAGAAAGGGTGACATGACCATACACATGAGAACACACACTAGAGAGAAACCTTTTGCTTGCTCAGCTTGTGCTAAAAGATTCAACACTAAGAAGAAAATTATATTACACATGAGAACACACTCAGGTGAGAAACCTTTTACTTGCTCTGTTTGTAAGAAGAGCTTCTCCAGAAAGGAACACATGACTACACACATGAGAACACACACTGGAGAGAAACCTTTTACTTGCTCTGTTTGTAAGAAGAGTTTCTCCAGAAAGGGTGACATGACCATACACATGAGAACACACACTGGAGAGAAACCTTTTGCTTGCTCAGCTTGTGCTAAAAGATTCAACACTAAGAAGAAAATTATATTACACATGAGAACACACACTGAAAAGAAACCTTTTGCTTGCTCAATGTTAGAATAATTATGTATATATTCTCACACTAACTTTAGTTTCTTAAAGTCTGTTGCTTTAGTTATTAGTTATTGTGCTTAAGTTAGACTTTTCTATTTGTGCAAGGACAAACACTTCTTGTCTGAGGGGTGGCCTCAGCCACAGATGTTATCTTTGTTTTAGCCCGCTAACAGCCAAGGACTTCAAGGACCTCAACGAAGATAAGACGACAACACGCAGACGAAGCAGAGACTTTAAGGACCTCAATGAAGATAAGATGACAACATGCAGACAAAGCGGAGACAAGGCGAAATCACAAGGCCCCCACCACATTCTGTCACGTATTGTGCGTCCTGGACCTGCTTTGCATAAAATATGTGACCACTCCTTTTAGAGGCGGCCTCAGTGATGTTGACTGTGGAACTCTTGAATAAATAGAGGGACGCGGGAGCTGAACCTTAGAGCGTAGGGCGAGACTGTGACTAAGTGTGTAGCTCCATGTGTTCTCCTCATGAGCTATATTGAACTCTGTCTCTGCATGATTCCTTGCTTCTTGTCTGATGAATATATGTCATCAGTGTTTGATCCTGACACTCAGCTTGTGCTAAAAGATTCAACTCTAAAAAGGAACTTTTATTACACATGAGAACACACATTGGGGAGAAACCTTTTACTTGCTATGTTTGTAAGAAGAGTTTCTCCAGAAAGCAAATCATGACCAGACACATGAGAACACACACCGGAGAGAAACCTTTTGCTTGCTCTGTTTGTAAGATGAGTTTCTCCAGAAAGCGTGACATGACCACGCACATGAGAACACACACTGGAGAGAAACCGTTTAGTTGCACTGTGTTCTCCTATTTCTGGGGCTGAGGTTGCCGAGGTAGTTAAAAAGCTCCTCGGTGGCAAGGCCCCGGGGGTGGATGAGATCCGCCCGGAGTTCCTTAAGGCTCTGGATGTTATGGGGCTGTCTTGGTTGACAAGACTCTGCAACATCGCGTGGACATCGGGGGCGGTACCTCTGGATTGGCAGACCGGGGTGGTGGTTCCTCTCTTTAACCAACTATCGTGGGATCACACTCCTCAGCCTTCCCGGTAAGGTCTATTCAGGTGTACTGGAGAGGAGGCTACGCCGGATAGTCGAACCTCGGATTCAGGAGGAACAGTGTGGTTTTCGTCCTGGTCGTGGAACTGTGGACCAGCTTTATACTCTCGGCAGGGTCCTTGAGGGTGCATGGGAGTTTGCCCAACCAGTCTACATGTGCTTTGTGGACTTGGAGAAGGCATTCGACCGTGTACCCCGGGAAGTCCTGTGGGGAGTGCTCAGAGAGTATGGGGTAACGGACTGTCTTATTGTGGCAGTTCGCTCCCTGTATAATCAGTGTCAGAGCTTGGTCCGCATTGCCGGCAGTAAGTCGGACACGTTTCCAGTGAGGGTTGGACTCCGCCAAGGCTGCCCTTTGTCACCGATTCTGTTCATAACCTTTATGGACAGAATTTCTAGGCGCAGTCAGGGCGTTGAGGGGATCTGGTTTGGTGGCTGCAGGATTAGGTCACTGCTATTTGCAGATGATGTGGTCCTGATGGCTTCCTCCGGCCAAGATCTTCAGCTCTCACTGGATCGGTTCGCAGCCGAGTGTGAAGCGACTGGGATGGGAATCAGCACCTCCAAGTCCGAGTCCATGGTTCTCTTCCGGAAAAGGGTGGAGTGCCATCTCCGGGTTGGGGAGGAGATCTTGCCCCAAGTGGAGGAGTTCAAGTACCTCTGAGTCTTGTTCACGAGTGGGGGAAGAGTGGATCGTGAGATCGACAGGCGGATCGGTGCGGCGTCTTCAGTAATGCGGACGCTGTATCGATCCGTTGTGGTGAAGAAGGAGCTGAGCCGGAAGGCAAAGCTCTCGATTTACCGGTCGATCTACGTTCCCATCCTCACCTATGGTCATGAGCTTTGGGTCATGACCGAAAGGACAAGATCACGGGTACAAGCGGCCGAAATGAGTTTCCTCCGCCGAGTGGCGGGGCTCTCCCTTAGAGATAGGGTGAGAAGCTCTGTCATTCGGGGGGAGCTCAAAGTAAAGCCGCTGCTCCTCCACATCGAGAGGAGCCAGATGAGGTGGTTCGGGCATCTGGTCAGGATGCCACCCGAACGCCTCCCTAGGAAGGTGTTTCGGGCACGTCCGACCGGTAAGAGGCCACGGGGAAGACCCAGGACACGCTGGGAAGACTATCTCTCCCGGCTGGCCTGGGAACGCCTCGGGATCCCCCGGGAGGAGCTGGACGAAGTGGCTGGGGAGAGGGAAGTCTGGGCTTCCCTGCTTAAGCTGCTGCCCCCGCGACCCGACCTCGGATAAGCGGAAGAAGATGGATGGATGGATGGATGTGTGATAAGATGTTCAGGTTTAAGTATCAGGCCAGTAGACACAAGTGTGTAACAGTCATGGAAGCTGCAGGGATTTAAAAACACTTAAAGGGGGACATTATCACAATTTCAGAAGGGTTAAAACCATTAAAAATCAGTTCCCAGTGGCTAATTTTATTTTTCGAAGTTTTTTTCAAAATTTTACCCATCACGCAATATCCCTAAAAAACCTTCAAAGTGCCTGATTTTAACCATCGTTATATACACCCGTCCATTTTCCTGTGATGTCACATAGTGATGCCAATACAAACAAACATGGCGGATAGAACAGCAAGCTATAGCGACATTAGCTCGGATTCAGACTCGGATTTCAGCGGCTTAAGCGATTCAACAGATTACGCATGTATTGAAACGGATGGTTGTAGTGTGGAGGCAGGTAGCGAAAACCAAATTGAAGAAGAAACTGAAGCTATTGAGCCATATCGGTTTGAACCGTATGCAAGCGAAACCGACGAAAACGACACGACAGCCAGCGACACGGGAGAAAGCGAGGACGAATTGGGCGATCGCCTTCTAACCAACGATTGGTATGTGTTTGTTTGGCATTAAAGGAAACTAACAACTATGAACTAGGTTTACAGCATATGAAATACATTTGGCAACAACATGCACTTTGAGAGTGTAGACAGCCCATTTCAGGCGCGCTAAGAACATATATTTTTCCACGATTTCAGCACTCAGGTTAACCATACCTAAATAGACACAAAATACTGCATTACACAAGACTACCCGAATGTACTCGAATGATTGAAAAAAATAAATATTGTTAAGCTAAATTATTGGTAAACAGTTTATGTATAATAATTTACGTAAAACCGCGAGTAATGAATAAAGTTTTCATCAATTAATATATTCTGTAGACATACCCTCATCCACTCTCTTTTCCTGAAAGCTGATCTGTCCAGTTTTGGAGTTGATGTCAGCAGGACAGGGAAGCTAGGGTCGATATTCTTCTCTTGATCATCTTCGGTGGCATAAGGGACGGTGTGAGCCAAGACATCCAGGGGGTTTAGCTCGCTCGTCTGCGGGAACAAACTGCCGCCATTGCTTGCCGTGCTACCGAGGGCCTTTGTCCCTGAATAGCTCACACACTCCAGCAGATTGAATGGGGGTCTGGCGGCAGATTTCTTTGACTTTATGGTTGGAAATGCATCTGCTTTGAGTGTCGCAGGATATCCACACATTCTTGCCATCTCTGTCGTAGCATAGCTTTCGTCGGTAAAGTGTGCGGAACAAACGACTGACCATTTCGTCGGCTTTCCCCACAGCCTCGTATTTTGAACAAATTTCGTCCAATTTCTTGCCACTTTCACATCTTTGGGCCACTGGTGCAACTTGAATCCGTCCCTGTTCGTGTTGTTACACCCTCCGACAACACACCGACGAAAGTGAGAAAATGGCGGATTGCTTCCCGATGTGACGTCACGTTGTGACGTCATCGCTCCGAGAGCGAATAATAGAAAGGCGTTTAATTCGCCAAAATTCACCCATTTAGAGTTCGGAAATCGGTCAAAAAATTATATGGTCTTTTTTCTGCAACATCAAGGTATATATTGACGCTTACATAGGTCTGGTGATAATGTTCCCCTTTAAATTAGTGGTAAAAGTGCAATATAATAACACAATTTCAGAATGATTTCCTTGTTAAAATCTCACAATTCATGAGATTTTTATCTAAAATGATAATTTTTGGAGCTTGTTGGTCTAGTGGTATGATTCTTGTTTAGGGTGCGTAAGGTCCCAGGTTCAATTCCTGGACAAGCCCTTAACAGTGATTTAAAACTCTTAGCTTAATTTTCCAAACTGCACACAATGAAGGGATCAATGAAAATGTATAAAATCAAATACAGTGGTAGCTCAATTTACGAGCTCTATTTGTTTTAGGACAGAGCTTGTAACCCTTAGTTCTTTTTTGCAGGAAAATAGCCATACTTTTAAATTAGTGGTAAAAGTGCAATATACTAACCCAGTTTCAGAATGATTTCCCTGTTAAAATCTCACAATTCATGAACATTTTTGATGAAAGTTGATTTTTTTGGGGCTTGTTGGTCTAGTGGTATGATTCTCGCTTAGGGTGCGAGAGGTCCCGGGTTCAATTCACGGTGAAGCCCTAAACAGTGATTTAAAACGCTTCGCTGAATTTTCCAAACTGCACACACTCAAGGAACAATGAAAATTATAAAATCAAATACAGTGGTAGCTCAATTTACGAGCTCTAATTGTTTTAGGACAGAGCTTGTAACCCTTAGTTCTTTTTTGCATGAAAATTGCCATACATTTAAATTAGTGGTAAAAGTGCAATATACTAAGCCAGTTTCAGAATGATTTCCCTGTTAAAATCTCACAATTCATGAGATTTATATCTAAAATTATATTTTTCGGGGCTTGTTGGTCTAGTGGTATGATTCTCGCTTTGGGTGCGAGAGGTCCCGGGTTCAATTCCTGGACAAGCCCTTAGCAGTGATTTAAAACTTTTAGCTTAATTTTCCAAACTGCACACAATGAAGGGATCAATGAAAATGTATAAAATCAAATACAATGGTAGCTCAATTTACAAGCTCTAATTTTTTTAGGACAGAGCTTGTAACCCTTAGTTCTTTTTTGCAGGAAAATAGCCATACCTTTAAATAAGTGGTATAAGTGCAATATACTAACCCAGTTTCAGAATGATTTCCTGTTAAAATCTCACAATTCATGAGATTTGTATCTAAAATTATATTTTTCGGGGCTTGTTGGTCTAGTGGTATGATTCTCGCTTTGGGTGCGAGAGGTGCCGGGTTCAATTCCTGGACAAGCCCTTAACAGTGTTTTAAAACTCTTAGCTCAATTTTCCAAACTGCACACAATGAAGGGATCAATGAAAATGTATAAAATCAAATACAGTGGTAGCTCAATTTACGAGCTCTAATTGTTTTAGGACAGAGCTTGTAACACTTAGTTCATTTTTGCAGGAAAATAGCCATACCTTTAAATTAGTGGTAAACGTGCAATATACTAACCCAGTTTCAGAATGATTTCCCTGTTAAAATCTCACAATTTGTAAGACTTTTTGTTGAAACATGTTTTTGCGGTTTATGTTGGTCGAGTCGTATGATTCTCGCTTAGGGTGCAAAAGGTCCAGAGCTTGTAACCTTTAGTTCTTTTTTGCATGGAAATAGCCATACCTTTAAATTAGTGGTAAAAGTGCAATATACTAACCCAGTTTCAGAAGGATTTCCCTGTTAAAATCTCACAATTCATGAACATTTTTGATGAAACTTGTTTTTTCGGGGCTTGTTGGTCTAGTCCAGGGGTCGGCAACCTTTACCACTCAAAGAGCCATTTTGACCAGTTTCACAAATTAAAGAAAACAATGGGAGCCACAAAAACCTTTTGAAATTTAGAATGAAATAACACTGCATACAAAGTTGGTTTTTTTTGCTTTGTGCTATGTATAAACCAAGGGTCTCAGACACGCAGCCATCACCTTAATATGAAAATTGAATGTTTGTTAGCGCGGCCCGCCAGTTTTATATGAATGGCGCTTGACAGCGTCATACTTTTCAACCCTCCCGATTTTTCCGTCAGACTACGAATTTCAGGGCAACTGATGTGTGGGGGAGCAGGGTTGGGGTGGGGGCGGGGTTTGGTGGTAGCAGGGGTGTATAATGTAGCCCGGAAGAGTTAGGGCTGCATGGGATTCTGGGTATTTGTTCTGTTGTGTTTATGTTGTTTTACGGTGCAGATGTTCTCCCGAAATGTGTTTATCATTCTTGTTTGGTGTGGGTTCACAGTGTGGCGCATTATTAGTAAGAGTGTTAAAGTTTTTTATACCGCCACCGTCAGTGTAACCTGTGTGGCTGTTGACTAAGTATGCCTTGCTGTCACTTGCGTGTGCAAGTAGAAGATGCATACAACAAAGGGCTGGGCTGGCACACGCTGTTTGTACAGATTGTAGAGGGCGCTAAATGCTGTACCATCATGGCACGCCCTTATTATTATTGTTAGGGTGAAAATTGGAGAATATTAATCCCGGGAGTTTTCTGCGAGAGGTACCGAAATCCGGAAATCTCCCAGGAAAATCGGGGGGTTCAGCAAGTAAGCTGCTGAGCCGCATCAGAGTGATCAAAGAGCCGCATGCGGCTACGGCGTTGCGGGTTGCTGACCCCTGGTCTAGTCGTATGATTCTCGCTTAGGGTGCGAGAGGTCCCTGGTTCAATTCCCGGACAAGCCCTTAACAGTGCTTTTGAACCCTCAGCTCAATTTTCCAAACTGCAAACACTCAAGGGATCAATGAAAATAATTCAAAAAAATGCAGTGATACCTCAATTTTCTAGTTCTAATTGTTTTAGGACAGAGCTTGTAACCCTTAGTTCTTTTTTGCAGGAAAATATCCAAACCTTTAAATTAGTGGTAAAAGTGTATTATACTAACCTATAGCTTTAGATTGTGTTCCCTATCAACATGTCACATTTATTGAGATTTTTGCAAAATCACAAGTCAGAGCTTGTTGGTCTAGTCGTATGATTCTCGCCTGAGGTCTGGGGTTCAATTACTGAAAAAGCTCTTGTTCATTTATGCATGAAAATTGTAGTGAATCTAAATTTTTGTTAATAAAATTGCAGTTACAGGTTATCGCCCTAGATAAAATATAAACTTTTTTGAGAATTTGGTAACAATTGCCATAGGGCTTGATGGTCTATTGGTATGATTCTCGCTTAGGGTGCGAGAGGTCCCGTGTATAATTCCTGGACAAGCCCTTCACAGAGATTTAAAACTCTTAACTTAATTTTCCAAACTGCACACACTCAAGGGATCAACGAAAATGTATAAAATCAAATACAGTGGTAGCTCAATTTACAAGCTCTAATTGTTTTAGGACAGAGCTTGTAACCCTTAGTTCTTTTTTTGCAGGAAAATAGCCATACCTTTAAATTAGTGGTAAAAGTGCAATATACTAACACAGTTTCAGAATGATTTCCCTGTTAAAATCTCACAATTTGTAAGACTTTTTGTTGAAACATGTTTTTGCGGTTTATGTTGGTCGAGTCGTATGATTCTCGCTTAGGGTGCAAAAGGTCCAGAGCTTGTAACCTTTAGTTCTTTTTTGCATGAAAATAGCCATACCTTTAAATTAGTGGTAAAAGTGCAATATACCAACCCAGTTTCAGAATGATGTCCCTGTTAAAATCTCACAATTCATGAACATTTTTGATGAAACTTGATTTTTCAGGGCTTGTTGGTCTAGTCCAGGGGTCGGCAACCTTTACCACTCAAAGAGCCATTTTGACCAGTTTCACAAATTAAAGAAAACAATGGGAGCCACAAAAATCTTTTGAAATTTAGAATGAAATAACACTGCATTCAAAGTTTTTTTTTTTGCTTTGTGCTATGTATAAACCAAGGGTCTCAGACACGCAGCCATCACCTTAATATGAAAATTGAATGTTAGTGCGGCCCGCAAGTTTTATATGAATGGCGCTTGACAGCGTCATACTTGGCAGACTACAAATTTCAGGGCAACTGTTCTCTCGAACGTGCCGTGATGGTACAGCGTTTTGTGCCCACTACAACCAGCGAGCCGGCCCAACCACACGTTGTACGGGGCTTTTACTTGCTCACGTAAGTGACAGCAAGGCATACTTGGTCAACAACCACACAGGTTACACTGACGGTGGCGGTATAAAAAACTTTAACACTCTTACAAATAATGCGCCACACTGTGAACCCACACCAAACAAGAATGACAAACACATTTCGGTAGAACATCTGCACCTTAACACAACATAAACACAACAGAACAAATACCCAGAATCCCATGCAGCCCTAACTCTTCCCGGCTACATTATACACCCCCGCTACTAAACCCCGCCCACCTCAACCGACGCACGGAGGGGGGGTTGATGTGTGGGGGAGCAGGGTTGGGGTGGGGGCGGGGTTTGGTGGTAGCAGGGGTGTATAATGTAGCCCGGAAGAGTAAGGGCTGCATGGGATTCTGATTTCCCTGTTAAAATCTCACTATTCATGAGATTTTTATCTAAAATTATATTTTTTGGGGCTTGTTGGTCTAGTGGTATGATTCTCGCTTAGGGTGCGAGAGGTCCCGGGTTCAATTCCTGGACAACCCCTTAACAGGGATTTAAAACTCTTAGCTCAATTTTCCAAACTGCACACACTCAAGGGATTGATTGATTGAGACTTTTATTAGTAGGTTGCACAGTGAAGTACATATTCCGTATAATTGACACCCCAATAAGTTTTTCAACTTGTTTAAGTCGGGGTTCATATATATACTAACGTCATAATACAGTCATCACACAAGAGAATCACATTGAATTATTTACATTATTTACAATCTGGGGTCTGGAGGGGGGTGGGTTTGGTTGTTATCATCAGTCATCAACAATTGAGAACAGAGAAATGGATATTGAAACAGTGTAGGACTGACTTGGTAGGATATGGAAAGCAAGTAGTGGGCAGAGAGAGAGTGAGTGAGTGAGTGAAAACAAACTGAGAAAGTGTTACAGAAAAAACTTCAAGACACTGACGGGATTTGAGCCCAACATCTCCTATTTAACAAACAGGCACCTTGACTGACAGCTACAGCGCCTTGAACAGCATGGGATTTCAACACGATGTCTATAACCCTACACTGAATTAATGATAGCCAATTTGAGGCGATAGCATTGATTATCAGTAATTTACATTAGTTTAAACAAGCATGGCTTGAAAGTTATGTTGCAAACGTTTTTACTAGAAACTTTTTTGCAAATTTAGAGAAGGACATGGGCTGTACAAGAAAACCCTCAAACCCTCGTGCTCGCGTCAAGATTTCGTCCCTGGGTGGGCTTGAACCACCATCCTCTCAGTTAACAGCCGAACGTGCTGACCGATTGTCATTGTCTTTGGATGGGCGTAACTAGAAGTATACTGATTCAGCCTTCGGTGAGTCCAATATGCCCTTTGGGTGGAATGCCTGCGTCTTGCGGTTTTCACAAACATTGCTTTCGTCCCTTATGAATATTAGTTAAAATGTAATAAAAGCAACAGAATGCATTGGCCGGGAATCGGACCCGGGTCTCCCGCGTGGCAGGCGAGAATTCTACCATTGAACCACCAATGCCTGTGGAGTAAAAGAGATTTATGAACTCGGTGAAGAGGAAGAACGTTTGAAATGCGGGCTGCGACGGACCAAACATGCTACACTGAATTAATGATAGCCAAAATGAGGCGATAGCATTGATTATCAGTAATTTACATTAGTTGAACAAGAATGGCTTGAAAGTTATGTTGCAAACGTGGCACACGTTTTAACTAGAAACTTTTTTGCAAATTTAGAGAAGGACATGGGCTGTACAAGAAAACCCTCAAACCCCCGTGCTCGAGTCAAGATTTCGTCCCTGGGTGGGCTTGAACCACCATCCTCTCAGTTAACAGCCGAACGCGCTGACCGATTGTCATTGTCTTTGGATGGGCGTAACTAGAAGTACACTGATTCAGCCTTCGGTGAGTCCAATATGCCCTTTGGGTGGAATGCCTGCGTCTTGCGGTTGTCACAAACATTGCTTTTGTCCCTTATGAATATTAGTTAAAATGTAATAAAAGCAACAGAATGCATTGGCCGGGAATCGGACCCGGGTCTCCCGCGTGAATTCTACCATTGAACCACCAATGCCTGTGGAGTAAAAGAGATTTATGAACTCGGTAAAGAGGAAGAACGTTTGAAATGCGGGCTGCGACGGACCAAACATGCTACACTGATTTAATGATAGCCAATATGAGGCGATAGCATTGATTATCAGTAATTTACATTAGTTTAAACAAGAATGGCTTGAAAGTTATGTTGCAAACGTGGCACACGTTTTAACTAGAAACTTTTTTGCAAATTTAGAGAAGGACATGGGCTGTACAAGAAAACCCTCAAACACCTGTGCTCGAGTCAAGATTTCGTCCCTGGGTGGGCTTGAACCACCATCCTCTCAGTTAACAGCCGAACACGCTGACCGATTGCGCCACAGAGACTTACTGGTTTACATGATTAATTACTCCCCAAAAAATTATAAAATCTCATGTTACGATGTCCCGATGTCATTGTCTTTGGATTAGCGTAACTAGAAGTACACTGCTTCAGACTACGGCGAGTCCAATATGCCTTTTGGGTGGAATGCCTGCGTCTTGCGGTTGTCACAAACATTGCTTTTGTCCCTTATGAATATTAGTTAAAATGTAATAAAAGCAACAGTATGCATTGGCCGGGAATCGGACCCAGGTCTCCGCGTGGCAGGCGAGAATTCTACCACTGAACCACCAATGCCTGTGGAGTAAAAGAGGTTTCTGAACTCGGTTAAGAGGAAGAACGTTTGAAATGCGGGCTGCGACAGACAAAACATGCTACAAAGTAGAACCCATTCTACGTGCACAAGGGATTTAACAACATCCACAAAAGGCAAGAAATGCAATGCAGCTAATAACAGCAATAAGACTAGCGAGCACCATGTTTTCCATTGGCCGAAAATCAACTTGTAAGTTTTGATAAAGGTCTACAACTTGCAGCAGTTTCCATGGTGTAGTGGTTATCACATTCGCCTCACATGCGAACGGTCCCCTGTTTGAAACAGGGTGGAAACAAGGTCTTTTTCCTTTCCTTCTTACCTTTATAAATAAGCAAGGAAATAAATGATAGCAAGGTCCTGTGTTTCATCATAAAGTAGTTTGCAACATAGCTGACCACCTCATGTACAGCCGAGCACACACGACACAAAATTTAGAGGGTTCTCATATAGGCAGACCTCAGGCTTCAACATCATGAATGCTGGGTTCCATGAAAATGTCACGCACAAACCTGTGAAATTTCTCATTCATTCAAGTCACTGTATTCTCAGGGCTTTCAATGGATTGCAACTGTACTGTTTAGATTGACTTATAAGATGTTTAACCTCTCTTTTAGCAGGAATCATAGGTGTAATTCCCAAAGAGTTAGAGAAGACAGCTGCAGTCTGAATGAGTGTTGGCCTTGCTTTCAAATTAAGAACCAGTCAAATAGTCACCTGAAACCTAAATCATAGCAGAGGATGGTTTCGATCCATTGACCTCTGGGTTATGGGCCCAGCACGCTTCCGCTGCGCCACTCTGCTGTCTTAAACTACAAGAAGCTTACTCTGGTGAATATCCAGACAAACTACTTGTAACAAAGTGATTTGGAACCCATCTGAAGTAGTGTTTCTTTCTGAGTCCTGGTTCAATCCACATTTAAAGTGGCATTTTTTTTAAGAAAACATTGCAGTAAACATCAAACTCTGTGGATCCATTGGGATTTTATTCAAAATGAATAGAATTTGGCTTGCATTCATGTGGTTTGAAAACAAACTGAGAAAGTGTTACAGAAAAAACATCAAGACACTGACGGGATTTGAGCCCAACATCTCCTATTTAACAAACAGGAACCTTGACTGACAGCTACAGCGCCTGGAACAGCATGGGATTTCAACACGATGTCTATAACCCTACACTGAATTAATGATAGCCCATTTGAGGCGATAGCATTGATTATCAGTAATTTACATTAGTTTAAACAAGCATGGCTTGAAAGTTATGTTGCAAACGTTTTTACTAGACACTTTTTTGCAAATTTAAGAGAGAGAGAGAGAGAGAGAGAGAGAGAGAGAGAGATAGAGAGAGAGAGAGATCAGAAGGCATAAGAAAAAGTATCTACATTTGATTATTTACATTTGATTATTAACAATGAAATAGTTAAAGACTTGCTTCAACAACACTACTTTGCAACAAAGAAATGCTATAAACAAAAAGCTGCTACATGCGTCTTGTCATTTTATCTGCAGTGTTTACAATTAAAACTGACTTCTTTTCAACATCATAAATGTATCACTTTCGTTAAAAAGCTCCATTTGGGCTTGATTTAAAAGCCGGATAAAAGTTGTAAAAATGGCAAAAAAAACAAACAAGCAAAGCGAATTGAAATATGACAGTTTTCTTGAAAATGTTTTGATTGGATAGTTTTCTTCTTCATGGTTGAGCTACACAAGTGCTGGTGCGGCCTACGCCACCTTGTGGTTGTCTTGCCCAACTGTTGAAGAAAAACATCTAAGTACTACAACTAACATTTGATGCAATAAATCAAAGTCCCTTTATTTTGCATACTGAGAGACAATATCAATAATTGTATGATGGAAACTCCTCATGAACGCTACTTCCGCTTCCTAGTCTAGCAACACAACGCCATCAAGTGCTTGATTGGCGTAAACATTGAAGTAACAACAATACTATAGTTTAAGTATTTCAAACAATAAATCAAAGCAAAATTCTTTCTTTAATCTACTAATATGAGTTGTAATGATCAGTTTATTCTCCAGAGGAGTCAATGTGTCAAGCATAATAACATCACATCCTGTATGCCATATCAAAATAAAGACAACACCACAGTAAGAGACAAAATAAAGACTTGATGACCGCTAAATGCAAACTGCTATTGGTCAGAATTTGAGGCGCGGGAAACAGTGGTGGTCTCTCTTCCGCTGTAAATAAAGATGGAAGGAAGGAGTTTGCTTATTTATCACAGTGGTGTATTGTGAAAGTGGGCTCCTTACTACGGAATCATGTCTTTCTCAGTACCGGAGACAACCAAGTGTATGTCTTTAACTCCCAGGACAGAAATCTGAAGGCCACTATTAGATGATACACACACCATTTGGCATTTTTTTCCGCATGTAGCGACAAACTGCTTCTCTCCGCCTCTTCCCTTTTCAAGGTTGGGAAAAGACTTTTCTTGCTTCATTTGTTTTGTGGTGGTAGAAGATGATGCCCTCTCAGTCTCTGCAGCTCATTGACAAGTCAGGTGGGAAGGCTTTTTGTCCAAAACAGTCCAGGATCCTTTACATGCTTTTTTTGTCCCAACTGAAGCACGCCCAAATAGCCAGGACCAGGTCAAAGATTTTTTCTAAAAAGGGCCTTTTCTTTTCTCCCCCCTCCCCCATTCCCGAGGCGGCGTTTAACGGTAAGGGGGAGAAACTTTTTTTTTGTTTTTGTTTTTTACCTCAGAAAAACACGAAAAAAGATTGTTATCATTACCGATTTTAACATGGAAGAAAAGCTGGACTCAAGTTGTGCACGAAAACTTTTTTTCTGTCACCGAGCGTAAAGTCGGCAAAGTTGTTGGAGCCCCCCCCCCCCTACCACATTTTTCGAAAACTTTTCTTTTTTTTTGGGCGGTTGAAGTTTTGTACAAATATTAAAAAAGAAGAGGAAAGAATGGCGAAGGACAGTTGTAAGGGGGGACCCCGGACCAAAGAGGAAAGGGGACCGTCGCGGGGGGGCCAACTTTTCTCACATTTGTTTTTTTTTCCAAACTCCTTCCATCAACCCCAACCCGGGATTGAACGGGCCGAAGGATACTTCCTGGTTTCGACGAGAGGAAGCAAGTCGGCTGCAAAGAAAATGCAAATTAAAGCTTTTACATTGAAAACCCCGTCGCCGAAATGTTTTTCCGGAAAAAGATAAAGGAAAGAAGAAAGCGTCCTTTTGCAATGAAGTTTAGGATGAAATAGGCTGGCATCATCATTACCACTTGTGGTCCCCTCCAAGGTTTCTTCCATTCCAAATATCCACCGCGCCCAGCAAAAGCCTTCCATCTTTTCAGGACCAAAGCCTTGAAAACAACTCACATCTCTTTTTGGCATCTTACACACGTGACTTACACACAACATGTATCACGTGACTTACACACAACATGTATCACGTGACTTACACACAACATGTATCACGTGACTTACACACAACATGTATCACGTGACTGACACACAACATGTATCACGTGACTTACACACAACATGTACCACGTGACTTACACACAACATGTATCACGTGACTTACACACAACATGTATCACGTGACTTACACACAACATGTATCAGGTGACTTACACACAACATGTATCACGTGACTTACACACAACATGTATCACGTGACTTACACACAACATGTATCAGGTGACTTACACACAACATGTATCACGTGACTTACACACAACATGTATCACGTGACTTACACACAACATGTATCACGTGACTTACACACAACATGTATCACGTGACTGACACACAACATGTATCACGTGACTTACACACAACATGTACCACGTGACTTACACACAACATGTATCACGTGACTTACACACAACATGTATCACGTGACTTACACACAACATGTATCAGGTGACTTACACACAACATGTATCACGTGACTTACACACAACATGTATCACGTGACTTACACACAACATGTATCAGGTGACTTACACACAACATGTATCAGGTGACTTACACACAACATGTATCACGTGACTTACACACAACATGTATCACGTGACTTACACACAACATGTACCACGTGACTTACACACAACATGTATCACGTGACTTACACACAACATGTATCACGTGACTTACACACAACATGTACCACGTGACTTACACACAACATGTATCACGTGACTTACACACAACATGTATCACGTGACTTACACACAACATGTATCACGTGACTTACACACAACATGTATCACGTGACTTACACACAACATGTATCACGTGACTTACACACAACATGTATCACGTGACTTACACACAACATGTATCATGTGACTTACACACAACATGTATCACGTGACTTACACACAACATGTATCACGTGACTTACACACAACATGTATCACGTGACTTACACACATGTATCACGTGACTTACACACAACATGTATCACGTGACTTACACACAACATGTACCACGTGACTTACACACAACATGTATCACGTGACTTACACACAACATGTATCACGTGACTTACACACAACATGTATCACGTGACTTACACACAACATGTATCACGTGACTTACACACAACATGTATCACGTGACTTACACACAACATGTATCACGTGACTTACACACAACATGTATCACGTGACTTACACACAACATGTATCACGTGACTTACACACAACATGTATCACGTGACTTACACACAACATGTATCACGTGACTTACACACAACATGTATCACGTGACTTACACACAACATGTATCACGTGACTTACACACAACATGTATCACGTGACTTACACACAACATGTACCACGTGACTTACACACAACATGTATCACGTGACTTACACACAACATGTATCACGTGACTTACACACAACATGTATCACGTGACTTACACACAACATGTATCACGTGACTTACACACAACATGTATCACGTGACTTACACACAACATGTATCATGTGACTTACACACAACATGTATCACGTGACTTACACACAACATGTATCACGTGACTTACACACAACATGTATCACGTGACTTACACACAACATGTATCACGTGACTTACACACATGTATCACGTGACTTACACACAACATGTATCACGTGACTTACACACAACATGTATCACGTGACTTACACACAACATGTATCACGTGACTTACACACAACATGTATCACGTGACTTACACACAACATGTATCACGTGACTTACACACAACATGTATCACGTGACTTACACACAACATGTATCACGTGACTTACACACAACATGTATCACGTGACTTACACACAACATGTATCACGTGACTTACACACAACATGTATCACGTGACTTACACACAACATGTATCACGTGACTTACACACAACATGTATCACGTGACTTACACACAACATGTATCACGTGACTTACACACAACATGTATCACGTGACTTACACACAACATGTATCACGTGACTTACACACAACATGTACCACGTGACTTACACACAACATGTATCACGTGACTTACACACAACATGTATCACGTGACTTACACACAACATGTATCACGTGACTTACACACAACATGTATCACGTGACTTACACACAACATGTATCACGTGACTTACATACAACATGTATCACGTGACTTACACACATGTATCACGTGACTTACACACAACATGTATCACGTGACTTACACACAACATGTATCACGTGACTTACACACAACATGTATCACGTGACTTACACACAACATGTATCACGTGACTTACACACAACATGTATCACGTGACTTACACACAACATGTATCACGTGACTTACACACAACATGTATCACGTGACTTACACACAACATGTATCACGTGACTTACACACAACATGTATCAGGTGACTTACACACAACATGTATCACGTGACTTACACACAACATGTATCACGTGACTTACACACAACATGTATCACGTGACTTACACACAACATGTATCACGTGACTTACACACAACATGTATCACGTGACTTACACACAACATGTATCATGTGACTTACACACAACATGTATCACGTGACTTACACACAACATGTATCACGTGACTTACACACAACATGTATCACGTGACTTACACACATGTATCACGTGACTTACACACAACATGTATCACGTGACTTACACACAACATGTATCACGTGACTTACACACAACATGTATCACGTGACTTACACACAACATGTATCAGGTGACTTACACACAACATGTATCACGTGACTTACACACAACATGTATCACGTGACTTACACACAACATGTATCACGTGACTTACACACAACATGTACCACGTGACTTACACACAACATGTATCACGTGACTTACACACAACATGTATCACGTGACTTACACACAACATGTACCACGTGACTTACACACAACATGTATCACGTGACTTACACACAACATGTATCACGTGACTTACACACAACATGTATCACGTGACTTACACACAACATGTATCACGTGACTTACACACAACATGTATCACGTGACTTACACACAACATGTATCACGTGACTTACACACAACATGTATCACGTGACTTACACACAACATGTATCACGTGACTTACACACAACATGTATCACGTGACTTACACACAACATGTATCACGTGACTTACACACAACATGTATCATGTGACTTACACACAACATGTATCACGTGACTTACACACAACATGTATCACGTGACTTACACACAACATGTATCACGTGACTTACACACAACATGTACCACGTGACTTACACACAACATGTATCACGTGACTTACACACAACATGTATCACGTGACTTACACACAACATGTATCACGTGACTTACACACAACATGTATCACGTGACTTACACACATGTATCACGTGACTTACACACAACATGTATCACGTGACTTACACACAACATGTATCATGTGACTTACACACAACATGTATCACGTGACTTACATACAACATGTATCACGTGACTTACACACATGTATCACGTGACTTACACACAACATGTATCACGTGACTTACACACAACATGTATCACGTGACTTACACACAACATGTATCACGTGACTTACACACATGTATCACGTGACTTACACACAACATGTATCACGTGACTTACACACAACATGTATCATGTGACTTACACACAACATGTATCACGTGACTTACATACAACATGTATCACGTGACTTACACACATGTATCACGTGACTTACACACAACATGTATCACGTGACTTACACACAACATGTATCACGTGACTTACACACAACATGTATCACGTGACTTACACACAACATGTATCACGTGACTTACACACAACATGTATCACGTGACTTACACACAACATGTATCACGTGACTTACACACAACATGTATCACGTGACTTACACACAACATGTATCACGTGACTTACACACAACATGTATCACGTGACTTACACACAACATGTATCACGTGACTTACACACAACATGTATCACGTGACTTACACACAACATGTATCACGTGACTTACACACAACATGTATCACGTGACTTACACACAACATGTATCATGTGACTTACACACAACATGTATCACGTGACTTACACACAACATGTATCACGTGACTTACACACAACATGTATCACGTGACTTACACACATGTATCACGTGACTTACACACAACATGTATCACGTGACTTACACACAACATGTATCACGTGACTTACACACAACATGTATCACGTGACTTACACACAACATGTATCAGGTGACTTACACACAACATGTATCACGTGACTTACACACAACATGTATCACGTGACTTACACACAACATGTATCACGTGACTTACACACAACATGTACCACGTGACTTACACACAACATGTATCACGTGACTTACACACAACATGTATCACGTGACTTACACACAACATGTACCACGTGACTTACACACAACATGTATCACGTGACTTACACACAACATGTATCACGTGACTTACACACAACATGTATCACGTGACTTACACACAACATGTATCACGTGACTTACACACAACATGTATCACGTGACTTACACACAACATGTATCACGTGACTTACACACAACATGTATCACGTGACTTACACACAACATGTATCACGTGACTTACACACATGTATCACGTGACTTACACACAACATGTATCACGTGACTTACACACAACATGTATCACGTGACTTACACACAACATGTATCACGTGACTTACACACAACATGTATCACGTGACTTACACACAACATGTATCACATGACTTACACACAACATGTATCACGTGACTTACACACAACATGTATCACGTGACTTACACACAACATGTATCACGTGACTTACACACAACATGTATCACGTGACTTACACACAACATGTATCACGTGACTTACACACAACATGTATCACGTGACTTGGTGGGACCTGATATTCAGCTGGGAATGATTAATATAGTAAATAAACACAAGACGTGTATAACTATTAGCCACAAGACGATCAGGTTCGTATTTAATATGCCACAAATTAATCCCGCATAACAAACACCTCCCCCCTCCCGTCCATATAACCCGCCAATACAAAACCATACACCCGCACAAAACACTCAATCCCACAGCCCAAAGTACCATGCACTTTCCCGAAGTTCATACAACACATATATTTCCCCAAAGTCCCCAAAGTTACGTCCGTGACATGCACATAGAGGCATGCACGTACGGGCAAGCGATCAAATGTTTGGAAGCCGCAGCTGCGTACTCACGGTACCGCGTCTGCGCATCCAACTCAAAGTCCTCCTGGAAAAAGAGTCTGTTGTGCCGGTTCTCCACAGGCCAATGGAAAGTCCACAAAAAAGGTAAAAAATGAGGATTCTTCCAAGAAGTGGCTCCGTAGCAAAAACGCTGGGTCTGACAGGTGCTCCTATGGTTTATGACGTCAATTTCCGCTTCCGCCCGGTCTGATAGCACCGGATGCCTTTTATATCCCCACATATTTTTAAGTTACATTTTTAATATTAACATTATTATTTGATACGCCTGTAACAGTTTATAACAAGTAAATGGATGACATAATAAGTATATATATATATATATATATATATATATATATATATATATATATATATATATATATATATATATATATATATATATATATATATATATATATATATATTTATTTATTTTCCCAGCTGAGCACAAGTTAACTGTGACTGGCAATATTCATTATATATATACGCCTCGATGGACCCCTATGGCCATTACAAGCATCCAAGAAAAGGAAAGTGAACTGTGAAATTTGACACGGTAAGCCAAACATTGACTGGATGCTTGATCCAAGCCACTTAACCGCAGTGACCATCATGAAAGATAAAGATGGTACATTCCAACATGATAGGACCTGCCGCTATGAATATTACTGAGTTACCTGTTACATCTCAGGGCAACAGGTGTGTACTTGTGGTTAGGGACTACTTTACACGCTATGTCAACCTTTTCCAGCGTGCCTTTACAGTAGCAACATGTATGTTTGAGGACTATATCAGACAACATGGGTTGCCAGAGTGTAGTCACACAGACCAGGTAGACAATTTGAGTCAGACCTTGTAAAACACTTTGTAAAACCTTGCTGGAACAGTTACCTCTACTGCCCCCCAGTGGCCGTTGGAAAGGATGCATACATTTAGTGTTGCAGTTTTGTCTTGTCCTTTGTGTCCCAGATGAAGTGGTTAGTGGCTCGGGGGAGGATAGGCGGGGCATTAGCTCAGCAACATTCTTCTTTTCTTTTCTTTGTCACAAGAACTTTGCTGACAAAGTGCAAGTGTTTGTGGGCGTTACTGTACATGTTGGTATTGATCACACCACCCAGTAAATACAGAGGAAGTTTTCAAGATCATTAAATGATTTTGACTATCATTTTGTGAACAATATAAACATATATGAACACAACAATGTAAGACATTGAGTCTATAAAATCTGCTACACCTCCCTGATACCGAAGTACATGTCAAACTACTTCCTTAACGTAAATGACCGCCATAACCACAACACCAGGGGGAGCTCCACTAACCACGTTAAACCCAGATTCCGAACTAACAAAGGTCTTAACTCATTCTCTTTCTATGCCACATCAATGTGGAATGTGCTCCCAACAGGTATAAAAGAAAGGGCATCTCTATCCTCCTTCAAAACCGCACTAAAAGTTCACCTCCAGGCAACTTCAACCCTAAACTAACACCCTCCCCGGATTGTTAATAATCAAATGTAAACAATCAAATGCAGATACTTTTTCTTATGCCTTCTATTCTCTCTCTCTCTCTCTCTCTCTCTCTCTCTCTCTCTCTCTCTCTCTCTCTCTCCACTACTTGCTGTCCATATCCTACCAAGTCAGACCTATATGTTTCAATATCCATTTCTCTGTTCTCAATTGTTGATGATTGATGATAACAACCAAACTCAACCCCCCCCCCCCCCGCCCCCTCCACACCCCAGATTGTAAATAATGTAAATAATTCAATGTGATTATCTTGTGTGATGACTGTATTATGATGATAGTATATATCTGATAGTATATATCTGTATCATGAATCAATTTAAGTGGACCCCGACTTAAACAAGTTGAAAAACGTATTCGGGTGTTACCATTTAGTGGTCAATTGTACGGGATATGTACTTCACTGTGCAACCTACTAATAAAAGTCTCAATCAATCAATCAAAAAAACATAGTAACAATGTTGTGTATTTACTGGCATCGTCCTCTAGAGGTCACTGATGCGTGCTCCTTTCCAGAGTCGTGTAGAGAGAGAGTTTGGCCAACCCGGGTTCAGAGTCGGTGTCTAACAAGGTGCCCTGCAGTCACCTGAGGGGATTTGAGCAATTAGAGAGAGTATGGCCAGACAGTCTCCCAAATGATTGGTTAAAAACCCTTCACGTGACTACAGGGTGCCATGTTGGACACCAACTCCAAAACCCTGTTGGCTATACTCTCTCTATACTCTTTCTGCCCCTTTCTGGCCTCGGATGACACTCACTACGTCACATAAGGCAGTGTGAAAGTGACAGATTCGCAAAATCTGCACAATGTGCATGTCCCTTGTCTGTGTTGAAGTGAATGAATGAACTGGTATTGTGTTTTGCATATGGTGAATGTTTATATTCATGTTGGAGAAAGCAAAGCACCAGGTTAACTAGTAGCTATTTCACTCTGGGCACATAATAACATAGGGCCCTTTAGTACTGACATTTGTGTGTGGATTGGATTAGTTCTGGCAGAAGAAGAGGCAACAAAGTTGGACCTTGGTATGCAAATATGTCCACTAGATGTCACAATAGCAATTATTTGTATCTTTGTAGATGATGCTACATATGTAAAAAAAAAAACAACAACAAAAAAACACACATGTTGGTGCACCAGTCAAAGAAAATGAGCAAAGTATATAAATAACATCATGTAAATTGATTTTGATGTTATTTTTTTAGATATAGATTGAAAATGAACACCAATGACTGAAGAACATTATCACATCATTTATTCAGAAAGTATAAATAAGGACAAATAAAGGTAGAATATTATTAACAGCAACATTTAAGTGGAAAAAAACCTACAACATTATGATGTGTACATTTTCAGAATGTGCTTGTTCTATTTTTAAACAAAGAAAACAATCTGAAGTTGTCTTTATTTTGAAGTTATCATGCCGTGATTGTACCAGTCCGGCCTACTTGGGAGTAGATTTTTCTCCATGTGGCCCCCCATCTAAAATGACTTTGACACCCCTGGACTAAATGTTTAGCTGGATGTAAACATCTAACATACATCTGTTGTTTTTCAGCCACTTACACACAAAGCCCCCTTTTATGGTCAGGATGTACACTCCTGACCCAGCACACACACGCAGACAGGGGGTAGGAATATAAAACTGATGGTTTGGCTTCTCCAAGGGAGGAGTGCCTCATCTTTTGACCTGACCTCCTCCATGTCCTGCAACCCCGAATAATGACGCTCGCTTGTAATAACGCAACTTTTGGCTCAGTAAAGTTAAAGTTAAAGTACCAATGATAGTCACACACACACACACACTCGGTGTAGTGAAATGTGTCCTCTGCATTCGACCCATCCCCTTGTTCACCCCCTGGGAGGTGAGGGGAGCAGTGAGCAGCAGCGGTGCCGCACCCGGGAATCATTTTTGGTGATCTAACCCCCAATTCCAACCCTAGATGCTGAGTGCCAAGCAGGGAGGAAATGGCTCCCATTTTTAGAGTTTTTGGTATAACTCGGCCGGGGTTTGAACTCACAACCTTCCAGCCTCAGGGCGGACACTCTAACCACTAGACCACATGACTTCTGTCACATTTCTGCTGTGTAAGAGTTATTAACTGGACTTAAATATGCTATATATGCTATATATTGTGTGTATATGTATATATATATATATATATATATATATATATATATATATATATATATATATATATATATATATATATATATATATATATATATACAAAAGCCAAAAGCAGGGAAGTTGTCACGTTGTGTAAATGGTAAATAAAAAGAGAATACAACAAATCTTTTTCAACTTATATTCAATTGAATAGACTGCAAAGACAAGATATTTAACGTTCAAACTGGAAAACATTATTTTTTGCAAATATTAGCTCATTTGGAATTTGATGCCTGCAACATGTTTCAAAAAAGCTGGCACAAGTGGCAAAAAAGAGTGATAAAGTTGTGGAATGCTCATCAAACACTTATTTGGAACATCCCACAGGTGAACAGGCTAATTGGGAACAGGTGGGTGCCATGATTGGGTATAAAAGTAGATTCCATGAAATGCTCAGTCATTCACAAACAAGGACGGGGCGAGGGTCACCACTTTGTCAACAAATCAATCAATCAATCTTTATTTATATAGCCCTAAATCACAAGTGTCTCAAAGGGCTGCACAAGCCACAACGACATCCTCGGTACAAAGCCCACATACGGGCAAGGAAAAACTCACCCCAGTGGGACGTCGATGTGAATGACTATGAGAAACCTTGGAGAGGACCGCATATGTGGGTAACCCCCCCCCTCTAGGGGAGACCGAAAGCAATGGATGTCGAGTGGGTCTGACATAATATTGTGAGAGTCCAGTCCATAGTGGATCCAGCATAATAGTAAGAGTCCAGTCCATAGTGGGGCCAGCAGGACACCATCCCGAGCGGAGACGGGTCAGCAGCGCAGAGATGTTCCCTGCCGATGCACAGGCGAGCGGTCCACCCCGGGTCCCGACTCTGGACAGCCAGCACTTCATCCATGGCCACCGGACCTGTGCAAATTGTTTAAGAACAACATTTCTCAAGCAGCTATTGCAAGGAATTTAGGGATTTCACCATCTACGGTCCGTAATATGGTAAATGGTAAATGGGTTGTATTTGTATAGCGCTTTTCTACCTTTTTTTTAAGGAACTCAAAGTGCTTTGACACTATTTCCACATTCACCCATTCACACACACAAACACACACTGATGGCGGGAGCTGCCATGCACGGCGCTAACCAGGCCCATCAGGAGCAAGGGTGAAGTGTCTTGCTCAAGGACACAACGGACGTGACTAGGATGGTAGAAGGTGGGGATTGAACCAGGAACCCTCAGATTGCTGGCACAACCACTCTCCCAAGTTCGCCATGCCGTCCTCATATCATCAAAGGGTTCAGAGAATCTGGAGAAATCACTGCACGTAAGCCATGATATTACGCACCTTGGATCCCTCAGACGGTACTGCATCAAAAAGCGACATCAGTGTGTAAAGGATATCACCACATGGGCTCAGGAACACTTCAGAAACCCACTGTCAGTAACTACAGTTGGTCGCTACATCTGTAAGTGCAAGTTAAAACTCTACTATGCAAAGCCAAAGCCATTTATCAACAACACCCAGAAACGCTGTCGGCTTCGCTGGGCCTGAGCTCATCTAAGATGGACTGATACAAAGTGGAAAAGTCTTCTGTGGTCTGACGAGTCCACATTTCAAATTGTTTTTGGAAAATGTGGACGTGGTGTCCTCCGGACCAAAGAGGAAAAGAATCATCCGGATTGTTATAGGCGCAAAGTGTAAAAGGAAGCATGTGTGATGGTATGGGGGTGAATTAGTGCCCAAGACATGGGTAACTTACACATCTGTAAAGGAGCCATTAATGCTGAAAGGTACATACAGGTTTTGAAACAACACATGTTGCCACCTAAGCAACGTTATCATGGACGCCCCTGCTTATTTCAGCAAGAAGCCAGGTGTTACAACAGTGTGGCTTCATAGTAAAAGAGTGCATGTACTAGACTGGCCTGCCTGTAGTCCAGACATTAAAAATGTGTGGTGCAATATGAAGGCTAAAATATGAGACTTAAGCTGTAAATCAAGCAAGAATGGGAAAGAATTCCACTTCAAAAATGTGTCTCCTCAGTTCCCAAACGTTTACTGAGTGTTGTTAAAAGGAAAAGCCATGTAACACAGTGGTAAAAACTTTTTTGCAATGTGTTGCTGCCATTAAATTTTAAGTTAATGATTATTTGCAAACAAATATATATGTTTCTCAGTGTGAACATGAAATATCTTGTCTTTGCAGTCTATTCAATTGAATATAAGTTGAAAAGGATTTGTTGTATTCTCTTTTTATTTACCATTTACACAACGCGACAACTTCACTGCTTTTGGCTTTTGTATATATAACAAAAAAATTCAGTTTATTCTCATACACAACGTAATATCATTAAAATAGTTTGGTATTGATTTTTTCGTTATTATTATCTACCATTCTGTTTTAATATGCAAACAAACAGCAAGTTTTAATGATAGTGCACACTCTGCCACACTTTGTATTTATTTTGCTATGAAAAGCAGCATTTTAATGTTGACTCAAAATATGTTGCATGATAATTACGTGTCTGACATTTAAATTCAAGCAAACGGCCTGAAAATCAGTTGAACATTCAGTGAGTTATGCTGATTTTAATCACTGATAGACCTCTGTATCCATCCATCCATTTTATACCGCTTGTCCCTGTAATGCAGTGGTCCCCAACCTTTATGTAACTGCGGACCGGTCAACGCTTGAAAATTTGTCCCACGGACCGGGGTGTTATTATTATTATTTTTTATACATATATTTTTTTTTTGTCATAAAAAAATACAATCATGTGTGCTAACGGACTGTATCCCTGCAGACTGTATTGATATATATTGATATATAATGTAGGAACCAGAATATTAATAACAGAAAGAAACAACCCTTTTACTCAGTGGCCAAGTGGTTAGAGTGTCCGCCCTGAGATGGGTAGGTTGTGAGTTCAAACCCCAGCCGAGTCATACCAAAGACTATAAAAATGGGAGCCATTACCTCCCTGCTTGGCACTCAGCATCAAGGGTTGGAATTGGGGGTTAAATCACCAAAAATGATTTCCGGGCGCGGCACCGCTGCTGCCCACTGCTCCCCTCACCTCCCAGGTGGTGAACAAAAGGATGGGTCAAATGCAGAGGACACATTTCACCACACCTAGTGTGTGTGTGACTATCATTGCTACTTTAAATTAACTTGTGTGAATGAGTGTGAATGAGTGTGAATGGGGGAGGGAGGTTTTTTGGGTAAGTGTACTAATTGTAAGTGTTTTTATTTTTTATTTTATTTATTTATTTTTTTGGTACCGGTACCGGGCTGCACAAGAATTAGTTTTTTTTTTTTTTTTAGTTCTTGTGCGGCCCGGTACCAATCGATCCACGGACCGGTACCGGGCCGCGGTCCGGTGGTTGGGGACCACTGCTGTAGTGCACTAAATACGCAGTCAATGATTCAAAAGGTGGCCGTGATGACGCATCGTTTCTTTGGCTCTCCTGCGCATGACACATCTCGCGAGAGCAGAGTGGTACCGTCTTGTAACGTCAAGTGTGCCAACTGTCGTGAAAGCACATCGACGGAGAAAGACGTGAGAAGGACGCTAATAAGTCAGTCTGATTATTTGTTCTCCAGTTTGAAATATTTACGTCGTATAAAATACATCTTTGATTCTTTATTCAAGGATAAAATGGTCTCGATGTGCTAGAAGCACTGTGCCGCTTCTCGTGCTCGTTTATTGTTAGTTAGCTTAGCTCGCTAGTTAGCTTAGCTTGTTAGCTGCTAACAGAAGTTATCAACACATCGCTAAGTAGAGATCAAGTGTGAGAGTAAAGTGTTGTGATTGTGTGAAAATGTCTACATTACACATGTTGAGAGCGTTGGTGGATCAGCGACTAACTGCTGCCGTTGAAGAAATATTTGTAGTGTTAGAAAGAACGATAGCAGAATACGAGGCGGAACTTTCTAGAACAAAGGAGCAGAACAATCTACTATTGGACGCTGTTTTCAAGAAACATCAAGTTGTGTTACACAGAACAGGTTTGTTGACTTCTTACTCTCACATCTTTACTAACTTTATATTGACTAAAAACAAGAAAATTACATTTTAATGTATAATATAATCACAATGACCGCAAACATTTAAGTGTCTTGTTTGCAACTTGCTTAAACTAAAACTAAAAATCAATAACTAGCTTGTTACTATTTGTATACACACATATACAGGCCTCCAATTGTAACTTTTTAAGGTTAAGAAAAGTGTTACCTTAAAGGAGGCTAGCTAGCTTCAGGTTCAAAATGAAAGTGCAACATCAAATATTGTTCTCCTCCAACAGCATTGTGCTCTTAATCGCACACCGACACTCCATGGAAGTAGAAGCCATTGAAATGAAGTGAAACGAAGAGATCGGCTCCGTTAGCTCGGAGGGAACATTTTCAAAATAAAGTCCATGAAGTCACCGCCATGTCTCCCGAGCCGTACGACTCTAGTGAGCATGAGCAGACGCTGCGGCGCTTCAGTATTCAGGAAGTAAGCAGTTGCGTGAAATGCATTGATAAATGATGGTTTTTCGGTCATTAAAAATGTAAACGTGTTACTAAACATCTGGAATTTCACCGCTGTGTATCATTTTAGCCCTGCGATGAGGTGGCGACTTGTCCAGGGTGTACCCCGACTTCCGCCCGATTGTAGCTGAGATAGGCTCCAGCGCCCCCCGCGACCCCGAAGGGAATAAGCGGTAGAAAATGGATGGATGGATGGATGTATCATTATACCGTTTATTGTTACATCCATAGTCCATTAACAAGTAAAAAGTCAAGGGCGGTCACGGCATGTTCTTGCCTTAAATGCCGGTCAGTTTTTTCGGGCATTACGGCAAGTCACAAGGGTGGTCACGGAAAATGCCGCGGTTGCCGTGGTTAAATTTGAGCCCTGCATATATATATATATATATATATATATATATACACACACATATATAAAGGGACAAGCGGTAGAAAATGGATGTATTTATATATATATATATATATATATATATATATGTATATATATATATATATATATATATATATATATATATATATATATATATATATATATATATATATATATATATACTATATGTTCTGCCATTGAACAGTCAGAGACCAGGACTTCCTTAAAAGATTTGACAAAATTAATTTAGCAAAGGTCACAGGCAAAGTCATGCCCTGTCTACATTAAGCCAGATAACTCCTTAAACAAACAATTATTCAGCTTAAGCCCAGTGTCAGCCACACTAACCCATCGTTTAAGGTTCCCCTCCTTGGATCATTTGTTACACGGTTAAGTGCGTCGTGTATTTCTTGAATATCCACAACCTCACCCCGTCATATCTTCATATCTTTGGAACTTTAAAAGTATTTGAAAACATGACGTCTTAGAAGGACATACTTTTTAATACTTTTTGGGGAGTTGCTGGTAGATGTGGAACATGTGCAAGTAAGACCTATGCTGACCCACAGCATGTAGGAAATAAAGTAGAGGAATTTAATACAGTTATTTCTGTCAGGAGCTGGAATGCAGCTTAGTGACGAACGAGACCCCAAGGATGCAGAGACGGGAGGCAGACGCTGAGTAAAATAATATTATTTAATACAAACAAAAGGTGCACTCACATGAAGGGAAGAAAAGAACAGAAAACTCAACCACAAAAGGAGTGGGGGAATCAAAAGAAGGCGAGTGCAGAAGTAAATGCGCAAGAGACGGAACTCATTTTGTACCGGAAACATCACACGGACGCGAAGCAATGATCCGAAGCTGTCTGGTTGACAATCTGGACTGAAATAAGAGACTGATTGGCAACATGGTACAGGTGTGTCCCGGTTGCATATCAGGCAGCTGGTGTGGAAGCCTGTGAACAGCACAAGGAAGTGAAAAATACCCAATATGGGCACAGGACAGGAACTTATATACCACATACAGATAACAAGCAAACTTAAGTCCAAAACAGTTACAAAGATGTAACAATTTCCTCACTTTCGGACAAAGATATCAACCGCTATTCTCTCTGGTCATTGGAACCAATCAGATGTTAGCACCCGCCCACTGACTTTGATGGCTGGGTTTGAAAGATAAAATACATTTATGTATTTAATTCCATTTGTAATAAATTATCACATTTTTAAGTAATTATTTAAAGATGTATTTATTTCAATCAATCAATTGTTTAATTTTGTCCAATTTGACCCTCCATATTTTAGGAACAGCAAGACTTCCACAATATGGACTCATTTAGCCTTTTCAAATCAAGAACACACTTATTCCAGAATGCTTAATCACTTTCATTTCAGCTATTTCTAGTTTCTTGTCTAAACTGACATTTTCTGTTTTATATTGTTCAATGTTGTAATGTTTGTATCGTTTCTAGAAAGGCACCTTATAAATAACATTGATTATTATTATTCGTATTATTCTTAAACAGAGGATTTGGTCCTTTCACATCATTTCCAACCTTTTTTTCTCCCTGAGAACTACTCATTTTTTGTCATGTTTATTTTCATAGCTTCTTTCAAGCCAAACAAAGGAAATAATAGTATTTTGCCAGAGCACATTTGTATCACTACTAGAGGTATTTTGTCAAAAATAAAGGATTTAGCGCTTTATTAATATGAGCAGCAACATTTAGAAAGTACTATATGTAGGACTTTACAATATTGCACTGCCATCTACTGGTGACTTTTGGCTACCACATGATAAATTGACGTGTAGGCGAGAGGCAGTAGCTTAGTTTCACTTTCACTTTGCCTTTTCCCTCATTTTTCATTATCATCGGAATAAAACACAGGACTAAATTGTATCGTTTTATTGGTGAATAATACAACAATATACACATCATTTTAGTTAATGTAACAATTACAACAAAATAATAAAATTAATCATTTTATTACAAACAACAAAGCTTTGAGTCTTCTGCGCATGACACATCTCGCGAGAGCAGAGCAGTCATAGACGAGAGCAGAACCGTCTTGTAACGTCAAGCGTGCCAACTGTCGTGAAAGCACATTGACGCAGAAAGAAGCTAGAAGGACGCTAATAAGTCAGTCTTATTATTTGTTCTCCAGTTTGACATATTTACGTCGTATAAAATACATCTTTGAGTCTTTAATTCAGGAAAAAACCCGTCTCGGTGAGCGAGAACCTTATCGTGCTAGCAAGTTTAGCTAGCTTAGCTTGTTAGCTGCTAACAAAGAGACGCGGATGTTATCAACACATCGCTAAGTAGAGATCAAATGTGAGTGTAAAGTGTTGTGATTGTGTGAAAATGTGAGTGTAAGGTGTTGTGATTGTGTGAACATGTGAGTGTAAAGTGTTGTGATTGTGTGAACATGTCAGTGTAAGGTGTTGTGATTGTGTGAACATGTGAGTGTAAAGTGTTGTGATAGTGTGAACATGTGAGTGTAAAGTGTTGTGATAGTGTGGAAATGTGCGAACGAACGATAGCAGATTACCAGGCGGAACTTTCTAGAACGAAAGAGAACAACTACTGGACGCTGTTTTCAAGAAACATCAAGTTGTGTTACACACAACAGCTTTGTTTACTTCTTACTCTCACATCTTTACTAACTTTATATTTGATTATTAACACTTTTCTTCAATAGATGCTTTGTCTTGTGGGGATGATGCAATGCTTTCATTTAGATTCTTCATGAAAACGAGACAGTTTGAGGTTGATGTTCCTCTCAGTTTGTAACAATGTGTGATTGATTGATTGAAGGAGTTATGAGAAGTTTGCATATTAAAGGCTACACTTTCATCACGGTACACATTCACTGCTACAAGAAAGCCTGAGATGGTTTCAGTTGAAATATTTGTTCACTCACACAGATAGAACACAAAGTATGTAGAAAGTAGCAAAAAGAAAACAATACTGCAAGAAAATTGCAGCAAAAGGCTTTGTATATTCCCAATTACGAGTAACAACAACCTGTAATGTCTTGTCAAAGCTGCTTTGAAGGAAGTAAGGGATTTCCACTCCTTTGTGGCTACTGATAGGGACTTCCACATGTTGGTGGTACAGCAGGCAAACTAATTAGAACCTTTTTTGGAGTGAGATCTGGTTGAATGTGACTTGTTCAACTACCTCTGGTGTTATAATGGTCAATATATTTTGAAGTATCTAGACAGGTACATGGGTATTTTAGTGGTATGGTGTATCTTGTACACCAGACCAACTGCAAGAAGATGTACTCTGTCACCTACCAAGAGCCTACCCACTTTAAGGAAATGGTTGGCTGAAAGGTGAGCCCGAGATGGACGGTTGAGTAGAAGCCCAATCATTTTGTTTTGGGTTGTCTGGAGTTTGTTTTTCAGGGCTTCCAAACATGAACTCAGTAGTCAAAGTGGGGTTAAATGAGTGCTTGTGTTAGAGTCGTAAGTGTATTTCTACCCACCAGCCGGGTGATCCTACTATGTAAGAACTAGGGTTGTACGGTGTACCAGCATTCGTATAGTATCGCAATACTAATTAATCATATTCGGTACTATGCCGCCTCTAAAAAGTACTACTACTATGATTACATCAATTTTTTTTGGCATCACAACATCTTCTTTCATTTTTTAAACATGTATCTTATGTTTATAAACTCAGGAAATACGTCCCTGGACACATGAAGACTTTGAATATGACCAATGTATGATCCTGTAACTACTTGGTATCAAAATTTGTGGTATCATCCAAAAATAATGTATAGTATCCAAACAGCAGAAGAATAAGTGATTATTACATTTTAACAGAAGTGTAGATAGAACATGTTAAAACAGAAAATAAGCAGTTTGTTCAGTCTTGTTTGTTGAATGTATTGATGATGTATGTAAAACCAGTGTTTAAGTTCACTTTGGAATTCAACAGTGAGGTGCACTTCCTCCTTTAGACAGCGAGAGGCAGCATTGCCTAGTTTACAGTAAGGAGTTCTTTTCAGGTCTACTTTAAGCTAGTTTGGTGACGCTTGCAAAAGTTTTCATCTGCTCGAATCTCATGCCAAACAATGTATCATCGGTATGTATCGTTGAGTAGTATGTTAATTGATTGAGTTGTATTATTTAAAACTCACACACTCACCAAATACATGTTATACTGTAATCAAATCCATTTAAAGTTATAATTTCACTTCCTGATTCTGACTTACATGCAACAATAAGTGAAAGTAAACATTTATTTTCAGTAACCAAAGTAGTCAACACATGAATTATTAAAAGAACATAAAGGTGACTGGCTTTCTGTCAGCATGTCGTAGATGGTCTCCAATTCCTAAAGAGGAATTGTTGATGGATATACTCCATAAAACAGCACATAGTAAAACATGTTTTGGCAAAAGTTTGTTTTGGCCTAGCCAACAAAATGACCACAAAAAAGTATTCTGCATGATGACAAAAACATACCATGAATGTTTTTTTTAAATGATTTTGGAATTAGATTTTTTTTATTACCATGATATTGAAGTTATGGTGATGACTATGTCATTAAAAAAATATTGTTAAGTTTAGAGATAAAGTTTAGGTGTCATAGACCGTATACAGAATAAAATATTTACACACATTCTATCAGTTAGTGTAAAGTAAAGAATGCCTCAATCAATGCTGCCTTGTACTTATAAAAAAAACTTGCTCCTCATCAAATTTCCAAGTCTGTTTTTGTACTCACTTTTGAATTAATTTTAGTGGCTGGGACAAAAGGAAGTATTTCCCGTGTTTTTATTGGTTGTTTTGCTACACACTTTTAACACAACACACGAAAGAACACAAATAATGTCATTGTGTTAACAGTGTCAGTCCAAAACTATTTCTATTCTCTCTTTATCTTTTTTACTTATTTACCCAAAAGATGTCCAGCAGCCCCTTCATATTAAAGAGGAAAAGGAGGATCCACAGCCCACCCACATTAAAGAGGAAGAGGATGATCCACAGCCCACCCACATTAAAGAGGAAGAGGAGGATCCACAGCCCACCCACATTAAAGAGGAAGAGGATGATCCACAGCCCACCTACATGAAAGAGGAAGAGGAGGATCCACACATGAAAGAGAAAGAGGAGGATCCACACATGAAAGAGGAAGAGGAGGGAGAGTGTGTTGTAGGGCAGGAGGAGGATGATGTCAGCAAGTTTCCACTGACTGTTGTCTCTGTGAAGACTGAAGAGCATGAAGACAAAGCACCTGAGTCCTCACAGCTTCATCACAGTCCAAGTAAGCACATATCATTTTATTCTCAGGGCATTCAATCCATCACAACTGGACTGTTCACTTTGTCTTAGAAGACTCATCCAAGTAGGCTTCATCACTTCATGCTCATACACTTCAAGTCTTAAATCTAATCATTGGAATTTAGAGGGAAACTGCACTTTTTTGGGGGATGTTTCTATCGTTCACAATCATTATAAAAGACATCATGGTTGATATATATTGTTTTAAAATCACATTCTAACTCATAAATATAAATAAGCCAATGGGAGGTCCTCTATAACCATCCAAAAGTGCCAACAATACTCCATTTGCATTTTGTGGGTGAGCTCCTTTCTCACCTCGGTGCTGGTGAAAGATTATTCCAGATCATGAATCGTGCCTCTCACCTGGATAGTAGAAGGATGAGGACGTACTCTGACAAGTTGGTATCATTTGACAGCCAATTTAGACCCAGCAATGGCGAACGACACAAAAAGACACTTGACGTCACCCCCCTTTTCCGTGCGACGATTATGAATCATTCTTCATCTAAACGGAAATATAACAACATTCTATCAGTCTGCGTCATAGTGACTGCAGACCTTGTACAGTAAGTGATGTTTTATTTCGTTTGTTGGCTCTTAGGAAGTTTGCAGTGTGTAATATTCAGTGAATTTTATTTTTTTATTTTGTATTTAGTCTTTATTTAACAGGTAAAATCCCATTGAGATCAAATATTTCTTTTCCAAGGGAGACCTGGCCAAGAGAGCAGCAGCAAGGTTACATTAAAAACTGAAAACAACACTTAAAACATCAAATGTACAACATTAAAACTTGCTGACATAACACATGTGCATACAGACAAGGTGGACTGCAATCATTTCACAGAAGCTTTAAACTCATTCAATGTAACAAGGGTTTGAAGTTGAATATTGGATTGTAGGTTATTCCAAGTCTTCGCTGCTGAAAACCTAAATGCTTTCTTGCCCAGTTCAGTTCTTACTTTGGGGACGACAAACTGCAGAACAATCATTAAAAGAAGATTGTGACTTCCTTGTTTCTTTGTAAAAATACAAGACAGATAAGATGGGGTGATACCCAGAATGGTTTTGTAGATGAACACATACCAATGATTGAGGCGTCGAGCACATAAAGATGTCCAGTTAACCATTGAGTATAACACACAATGGTGAGTAAGTTAACCATTGAGTATAACACACAATGGTGAGTAAGTTAACTATTGAGTATAACACACAATGGTGAGTAAGTTAACCATTGAGTGTAACACACAATGGTGAGTAAGTTAACCATTGAGTATAACACACAATGGTGAGTAAGTTAACTATTGAGTATAACACACAATGGTGAGTAAGTTAACCATTAAGTGTAACACACAATGGTGAGTAAGTTAACCATTGAGTATAACACACAATGGTGAGTAAGTTGGTGATGAATCTCAGTGCCCCGTGGTACACACTATCCAGCTTGTGGGGACAACCAACAGTAGCATTCATGTACAACACATCTCCATAGTCAATAACAGGTAAAAAGGTTGTTTCCACCAATTTCTGTTTCACAGTAAAAGAAAAGCAAGACTTGTTTCTATAATAAAATCCCAGTAAAAGTTTCAGGTTTTTTTTTTTTACAACATACTGAATGTGCTCTTTAAAACTCAAGTGGTCATCAATTAAAAATCTTAAATATTTAAAAGAAGATACCAACATAATTTGTTGCCCATTTCTTGTTCAAATGTTCTCACACAGTGCTGATCTTACAGTTTTTGATGTGGTAAAGAACATACACTTTGTTTTCTCTGCATTTAAAAACAGTTGAAGATAGCAAAGTTGTTCTTGTACTCTGTCAAATGCTTGTTGTAGATATTTAAAAGCCTCAGCAGGAGTGGGTGCTGTGCAGTATATGACAGTATCATCAGCGTAGGAATGGAAAGTTGAGTTCGGAATATTCTGTCCAAGATGATTAATTATTAATTAATAATGGGCCCAACACAGAACCTTGAGGGACACCCTTTTCCACTTGCAGTCCGTCCGAGAAGGAACCTTCTATCTGAACAGCCTAAGTTCTACTTGTGAGGTCATTTGCAAACCATCCAACTGCTTGCTGAGAAAAACCAATAGCTGAAAGACATTTGATTAAAATGACATGATCAACAGTATCAAATGCCTTTGAAAAGTCAATAAAGAGGAACAGACAGCACTGCTTCTTGTCAAGAGCTTCAGTTACATCATTTATAAACTTCATAGCAGCAGTAACAGTACTGTGATTTCTGCCAAAATCTGACTGAAATGGTGACGGAATAAAGTTGGTGTCCAACAAGTCTTTTATCTGTTCACTGATAAGGGATTCAAGCACTTTTGCCAGAACAGAGAGTTTAGAGATCGGTCTGTAATTATTTAGATTACTAGGGTCACCTCCTTTTAATAGGGGGATTACAAGGGCAGATTTCCAATCCAAGGGGATTTCATTTGAAATTAGAGTACGGTTAAAAATGTGAGTCAGTGGTCCAGCTATAATTTCAGCTGCCAACTTTAGGAAGAGCGGCTCCAACTTATCTGAGCCAGCTGACTTTCTAGGCTTAAGTTTTTTTTAGAGCCCTCATGACCTCTGTTGTGGTAAAGGGCGTAAAGTTAAAAACCTGGGTATTTTCAACGGTTCTTTCCGGAGTTAGCGGAACTTCAGTAAAGTTGTCAGAATTATAGAGAAAACCAGAGGAAATAAAATGATTATTATAATGACTACCCATTTCTCACGGATAAATCATGCAGGTAAGGTTGGATTTCATCATACACCTTTGCGTCTTGCGAGGACGTCCATGTAAACAAACAAGGACTAGGACCCCACATCTGCCACCCGTGACTGCATATCCATTTAACTAACTAACTATTATTCAATCATCACCATATTTCATGTTTGTCCTGTTGTTGGTTAATAAAAGTCCACAACCATAAAAGACTTCCAGTAGGATGTGTAATAAGAGCTATAAATGATTTAGATATGATAGTTTTTATGCATATATTTGATTAGGCCAACCTCACATCATGTGGATGGTTGGCATAAGAGCTGCAAAGTAAAATACAGTAACACCTCTTTTGCGTTCTATGTTCTGCAGACGTCCAGCGGGTGTCAGCGGGGAGTCATGAAGAGGAGTGGCACACCAGTGTGGGACAGAAGGAGCTACAGGCCCCCTCCCACATTAAAGAGGAGCAGCTTCATGATGAAGATGAAGCTCAGTCCTCACAGCTTCATCACAGTCAAAGTGAGGAGAACAGAGGGGCGGAGCTTGTAAGTCAACACATCACAGAAGCTGATGGAGAGCATTGTGAAGATATCAAGTCAGAACCAGACAGCATCTTTACTCCACTGTCAGACATGGACCACATGATGTCACACTCTTCTGATCACAGTGACCACATCCAAAAACCTTTGGAGAGTAAAAATGACTCTAAAGGTGATAGGAGACATCACACTAACAACAAACACTTTGACTGCTCTGAATGTGGGAAATCATTTAGAAGGAAGTATAATTTTACAGTACACATGAGAATACATACTGGAGAGAAACCTTTTACTTGCTCTGTTTGTAAGAAGAGTTTCTACACAAAGCGTCACATGACCACACACATGAGAACACACACTGGAGAGAAACAGTTTGCTTGCTCAGCTTGTGCTAAAAGATTCAACACCAAGTATGAAATGATATCACACATGAGAACACACACAGGTGAGAAACCTTTTACTTGCTCTGTTTGTAAGAAGAGTTTCTCCAGAAAGCGTAACATGACCACCCACATGAGAACACACACTGGAGAGAAACATTTTGCTTGCTCAGCTTGTGCTAAAAGTTTCAACACCAAGTATGAAATGATATCACACATGAGAACACACAGGTGAGAAACCTTTTACTTGCTCTTTTTGTAAGAAGAGTTTCTCCAGAAAGGGTGAAATGACCACACACATGAGAACACACACTGGAGAGAAACCTTTTGCTTGCTCAGCTTGTGCTAAAAGATTCAACACTAGGAATTACATGATATTACACATTAGAACACACACAGGTGAGAAACCTTTTACTTGCTCTGTTTGTAAGAAGAATTTCTCCAGTAAGCAAATTATGCCCACACACGTGAGAACACACACTGGAGAGAAACCTTTTGCTTGCTCAGCTTGTGCTAAAAGATTCAACACTAAGAAGAAAATTATATTACACATGAGAACACACACAGGTGAGAAACCTTTTACTTGCTCTGTTTGTAAGAAGAGTTTCTCCAGCAAGGAAATCATGACCAGACACATGAGAACACACACTGGAGAGAAACCGTTTAGTTGCACTGTGTGTGATAAGATGTTCAGGTATAAGTATCAGGTCAGTAAACACAAGTGTGTAACAGTCATGGAAGCTGCAGGGATGTAAAAACACTTAAACAGTGATTGTGCTAAATGTAGTTTAAAAACACAGCATGTTTAATATGAATGTATATTTGATGTTGTATGTAGTGCTTCTCATCTTCTAGTCTTGTATGTTGTCCTGTAGTTACTTTATAAGTTGTGTGCATGCATTGAATATTATATATGTAGCTACTATTGTATTTTATTTTATCATTGTTGAAGAGAGGACATCTTATTTTCATGTGTTTTTTTTTTTTGTGTCTTATAAAATCAATTTGTTTCCATTGCATTTTATTGTTATTATCCAATTAAAAGTATGAATGAATAAAATGTTTAACAAAATGTGGACTCTGGTAGATTAGCAGCATTGTTACATCATGGATGTTAGCTACTGCAAAACATCAACAAAGAAGAAAAATGCTGAAGTTAGCAACACATCACTGAACTTTAGAGCCATCGTGAGTGGAGTTGCTTGTTTTTATTGCTGCATTTGTACTTATTTCACCTCACATCTTCACTTTTAATCCTAAAGTCTTCTTCACATATATTGTTGTAGGCTTCTAACATTTATGTTTCTGATGTGTGTGTGTCGTCTGTGGAAAGGGTTGTTGTCCCTTGTGGATCCAATTGTTCACTTGCACATATGCATCTTCATCATCATCATCATCATCGGCCCACTACTGGACGAAACCTTAGCATTAATGTTTTAATATAAGTGTGACCTCATTATTCCTTGATAATAAGACTAAAAATACAGATTTAAGCACTGAGTGCTTTTTGTAGTATTCCAACTCGCCACACTGAGAAGTGGGGGCGATCATGAGCTAGCAGATGCATGTTGCTTGATTGAGACTTTTATTAGTAGATTGCACAGTGAAGTACATATTCCGTACAATTGACCACTAAATGGTAACACCCGAATACGTTTTTCAACTTGTCTTCTAGGTCTACTTAAATCGATTTATGATACAGATATATACTATTTTCATAATACAGTCATCACACAAGTTAATCATCACAGTATATAAATGTAATTATTTACATTATTTACAATCCGGGGTGTGGGATATGAAGGGGGTGGGGGGTTGGGGGGGGGGTGTACGTTTGGTTGGTATCAACACTTCAGTCAGAGAAATTGACATTGGAACAGTGTAGGTCTGACTTGGTACATATGTACAGCAAGTAGTGGACACAGAGAGAGAGTTCAGAAATTATAAGAAAAAGTGACTACATTTGATTGTTTACATTTGATTATTTACATTACGAAGAGGTATGATGAGGAAGGGAGGGTGTTAGTCAAGGGTTGAAGTTGCCTGGAGGTGTTGTTTTATTGCGGTTTTGAAGGAGGATGGAGATACACTTTCTTTTACACCTGTTGGGAGCGCATTCCACATTGATGTGGCATAGAAGGAGAATGAGTTAAGACCTTTGTTAGATGGGAATCAGGGTTTAACGTGGTTAGTGGAGCTCCCCCTGGTGTTGTGGTTATGGCGGTCATTTACGTTAAGGAAGTAGTTTGACATATACTTCGGTATCAGGGAGGTGTAGCGGATTTTATAGACTAGGCTCAGTGCAAGTTGTTTGACTCTGTCCTCCACCCTGAGCCAGCCCACTTTGGAGAAGTGGGTATGAGTGAGGTGTGATCTGGGGTGGAGGTCTAGAAGTAATCTGACTAGCTTGTTCTGGGATGTTTGGAGTCTAGATTTGAGGGTTTTGGAGGTGCTAGGGTACCAGGAGGTGCATGCGTAATCGAAAAAGGGTTGAACGAGAGTTCCCTCCAGAATCTTCATGGTGCTTTTGTTGACCAGAGAGGAGATTCTACAGAGAAATCTCGTTCGTTGGTTGACCTTTTTGATGACCTTGGTTGCCATTTTATCTCAGGAAAGATTAGCCTCTAGAATGGAACCTAGGTAGGTGACCTCATCCTTCCTGGTGATAACAATGTCACCCACTTTTATAGTGAAGTCACTGACTTTCTTAAGGTTGATGTGGGACCCAAACAGGATGGATTCTGTTTTACCCAAGTGTATGGATAGCTTGTTGTCAGCGAGCCAGGTGCAAGTTCTACAGAGTTCAGCACTAAGGATTTTCTCCACCTGTGACTTGTCCCTGTCTGATACCAGCAGGGCCGAGTCATCCGCAAACAAGAACAATTCACAGTCGCATGCTGATGACAAGTTGTTTATGTATACTAGGAACACTAAAGGCCCCAATATACTGCCTTGGGGGACTCCACAGCTCACTGAGAGGGGGGGGAGGGGGCACGGTGCCGTTCACCTCTGCCACCTGTTCCCTCTCCTCCAAGTAAGATTGCATCCAGCTCGATGAGGTTTTGTCAAATCCGATTGCTCTGAGCTTATCCAACAGTATAGCGTGGTCAACGGTGTCAAAGGCCTTCTGAAGGTCCAGCATGACCATGCCGCAGTATTTGCCCGCGTCCACCTCATGTTTGATGTGGTCGCTCAGATAGAGAAGGCATGTGTCAGTGGAGTGGTTAGTTCTGAAGCCGGATTGGAATTTGTACATGAGTTTATTAGTGGCAAGGTAACCATCGACCTGTTCATAAACTATTTTTTCCATTACTTTCGAAATGGAACTGAGAATAGAAACAGGTCGGTAGTTGCCAGGTTCCAATTTGCTTCCTATTTTAAAGAGGGGAGTTACTCTTGCTATCTTAAAGTCTTTTGGTACTTGGCCTTGTGAAATTGAGAGGTTAATTATGTGTGTGATGACTGGGGCAATGATGGAGGCAGAGTCCCTGAGGAATCTGGAGGGGATATTGTCAAGGCTGGTGGCCTTGTTTGGGTGGAGCACGCTCAATTTTTTAAACACCTCTTATGCTGTGACCATTTCTAATTTGAAATCATTGTTGGATACTCCTAGCTTTCTGTAGAAGGCTTTAATGTGTTCTACACCAAAGCGACCAGAGTGGACAGCTTGTTGACAAGAGTTGTGGCTATGCTGGTGAAAAAGGTGTTAAGTCTGCTTACTACCTCCATTATGTCTGTAATGAGGGAGTCACCCTCCTTGATGCTGATGTTGGTGAGTCTGGTTTTAAGTTTCTGGCTGCAACCAGGAAGCTGGTTGTTGAGAATTTTCCAGAGCTCACGTGGCTTATTTGTGTTTTCCTTTGTGTGATTGTCTTCCTTTGCTACGGCGGTCAAGTTGCTTTCACGGTGGATATTTGCCTCCGGAGATTCAGCGGAAGCTCCCCCTCACTGTGCCCACACTGCTCTCTCATGCTGCGGGGAGATTGCAGGAGAGGTGCCGCTCTCAACACTACTTTATGCTTAGGGACCGTCAATAAATTACTATTGTCTTGAAAAATGTATATCTGCTACATCAAAACACTGATTCATCTGAAAGGAGGTCAAATAATTAGTCCTACCTCCTTAATAACGTGCTAACGTGCACGCCCATTGTTTCCTACTTTTATCATTCATATCCAGTGAGTGTGAATGTTGTCTGTCTATCTGTGTTGGCCCTGTGATGAGGTGGTGACTTGTCCAGGGTGTACCCCGCCTTCCGCCCGATTGTAGCTGAGATAGGCTCCAGCGCCCCCGCGACCCCGAAGGGAATAAGCGGTAGAAAATGGATGGATGGATATCCAGTTTTATATAATATACACCCTTTTTTTTTTTTAAATAGGATTTTATTGAAAAAAAACATTTGCATAATAAAAATCTTGGTTTCTTTTTAAAAGATTCCTAAGTCACTTAAAATACCAAATTCACTTAATATTTTAAGTGCTTTTCTCTAGTGTCATTCATGCTTTTTTGTTTTAAAATGTAAGTTTAATTGGAGGGACAAGCAGTAGAAAATGGATGAATGGATGGATTTTATAATACATTTTTGATATTGATAACCATGGTTACTTTTCAACCTCCCGCTACAACTACGAATGTCCAACATAAAACCCAATTAATTCTCAATTGGAGCTAATAAAAAAAAATATATACATTGATAGTTATCTGTACAATATTTATCATGCACCCCTACTACTAACATAAAGTTGACATGCATGCTTTTTTTTAAAGGTGCCATATGTAATAATTTGGCCAGAAATGGTACTGCAATCACAGTCAACATTCTGTAGTCCCCCTCCTCTCTCCCTGACTGAGGTTGCCAGATACGCAGCCGAATCCAGCTCCATGGACTGGGCCACTCCAAGGAACTTCCAACTTCCACTGCCTCTTACTAAGGGTTGAGGTGCTGGGACCATAAATGCTGAATAGACAAGCATTTTGTCAATAACAAATCTCTAACCAACACATTTTTACACAGAATTAGGCTATTTTCAGGAAGAAGTGCAATCATGCCTGTGTACAATATCACAACAAATAGCAACCATATGGTTGTTGTCAGTACTATCAGAAAACCAAGACTAAAACAAACTACAACCAACACTAGCAAAGGTTCTACTGGTGAAAATAAGCAGAGCATGCTTAGCAGCCTAATGTACGCCCAAAACTAAAGAGACATTTTACTAAGGTGTGTCTATAGGCTACACCAATGAGGAATTATTTGATCATGTGATGTGTCTGTCTCCATACCTTTCACATTGCCATGACAACAGCCGTGCTAATGTTGGAACACATTTCCTCAGCCTATCAGCATGTTGAGAAGGAAATAGGCACTGACACTACACATATCCACATTGGTTTTATCTATGGAAAATATATTTTACCTTGTCAGTTCAAATACACATGGACATACACGATAACAGGCATATATTTCCCCCGTTAGCTTATATGTGGATGTGTCATTGACCGGGCTAGCATGCTAAGCATTACACTAGGAGCTGAGCACCATCACACTAAGCATTGGTTGCATGAACATACTAGCTTTGTTAGACAAGATCATAGACTGTATTGGACAATATAGTTTACATACCAAATGTCAATTTCCATTTATTACAAGTAATAAGAAAACGTAAATGCCTGACTTACCTTTCAAGAAGGAAATTAGGAAGTTTGGCGTCAGATGAAAAAATCTTCTCTGCCTTCAATTGTCTCCATCTTTCAAAGGCATCCCTGATACAAATCCTCATTTTGTTCCTGGCTTTGTCATGAATAAGTTGAAAATGGTAACGAGGCCTTTTAGATTGACTAAGGTCTGACATGTTTAGTAACTTTACCAGTGGCAGTAGCCAGACGAAGATGACGGTGTGTAACTGGCAACCTGGATGTGACACACTCACAGACTTTCTAATTGGTCAAACGGTAGAGGGCGGGACATGGAAATGAAAACAATAACAAGATTCCGGGGCTTTTAATCTAATTATGAAGTGAGCATATCCCAGCTGAACTACTGTTATCAGTTATAGAGGTATTGGAAAAGAACATGATTTATTAACGCCTTTTGACATATCAGGGACATTTAATGATCACTTGACATGCAAATTCTACATATGACACCTTTAATATTGCTAAATTAACACAACACATCAGTTTAGGTAATCCCTGCATATTTACTGCTCCTGTTGTGTTATTAAATTAAGTAATTCATTCATTCATTTATACAGCACACATTCTCATATTGTGTATTAATTACGATACATTGTTATATTGTTATATTGCAGTAACAGCCAAACTGGTGTTGAACATATTGACGGACTATCCGTGACTGGTGAATTTATAAAATGAAATGTCTTTTTGTAAAACTGAAAGTGAAATAAAAACCATTGTTTTTTATTTTTGCAAGAAGTGAGAAACAGCGCCCTCTGGCGTGAGTGTAAAGGCTTACAGCACCTGGTATTCCCAGGCGGTCTCCCATCCAAGTACTAACCAGGCCCGACCCTGCTTAGCTTCCGAGATCGGACGAGATCGGGCGTGTTCAGGGTAGTATGGCCGTAAGCCGAAAGACGAGGTAAAAACAACCTTTTTAAATAGAACTCTAATAGACGGGATGGGAGACAATTCTTATTTATCTTAGAGCCTGGCGCGCATGCGTACACTAATGTGCTTTTTCTGGCTGTGTGAGGTGCAGCTCTCCATCCATTGTCTCTTTTGGGGTGGCAGGGGGTGCTGGAGCCTATCCCAGCTGCATTCAGATGCCACCTCATCACAGCTCTCAACACTACTTTATGCTTAGGGACCGTCAATAAATCACTATTGTCTTGAAAAATGTATATCTGCTACATCAAAACACTGATTCATCTAAAAGAAGGTAAATAATTAGTCATACCTCCTTATTGTGCATGCCCATTATTTCATAATTCTAACATATATATCCATGTTTAATATAAAAAATAAGGATATTTTCCCAATAGTCTCAATGTCATACAATTTAGTAACCTAATTCCACTTATTAGTCGTGCTAACCTTTTAGTGTAACGCACAACCTTTTATTCTGAAATAGGGTTTTATTTAAAAAAAGAGTGTTTTAATAAAGATCATGTGCATGATATGTCTTATACAGATAATTATCAACATTTTTATTAGCTCCAAATGAGAGTCAAGTTGGTTTTATGTTGGATAGTCGTAGTTGTTGTGGGAGCTAAAAATGAAACCATGGTTTTCAATATTACAAATTTATATAAAATCCAATTAAACTTACATTTTAAAACAAAAAGGTGTGAAACACATTAGAGAAAACACTTCAAATATCAAGTGAATTTGGGATTTTAGGTCATATGACCAGGAATCTATTAAAAAGAAACATTTATTTTTAATATCAAAATGTTTTTGATCCTATTTTAAAATAAAATGTTAGCACGACTAATATAAAGTGGAATTTGGTTACTAAGTTGCATGATGACATGGAGTTGTTTACATTAAAAAATATTTAAATTATAAAATCAGGAACGATATTAAAAATGTAGGACTATTTATTTGACCTCCTTTTAGATGAATCAGTGTTTTGATGTAGCAGATATACATCTTCGAAGACAATAGTAATTTATTGACGGTCCCTAAGCATAAAGTAGTGTTGAGAGCGGCACCTCTCCTGCAATCTCCCCGCAGCATGAGAGAGCAGTGTGGGCACAGTGAGGGGGAGCTTCCGCTGGAGCTCCGGAGGCAAATATCCACCGTGAAAGCAACTTGACCGCCATAGCAAAGGAGGACAATCGCACGGCCAAAAAAAGCACATTAGTGTACGTATGCGCGCCAGGCTCTTAGATAAATAACAATTGTCTCCCATCCCGTCTGTAAGAGTTCCATTTAAAAAGGTTGTTTTTACCTCGTCTTTCGGCTTACGGCCATACTACCCTGAACACGCCCGATCTCGTCCGATCTCGGAAGCTAAGCAGGGTCGGGCCTGGTTAGTACTTGGATGGGAGACCGCCTGGGAATACCAGGTGCTGTAAGCTTTTACACTCACGCCAGAGGGCGCTACAAAGTGCTGAGACTACAGCTGTTGTGATTCATGTATTGCTTTAATTGCAACTATTCCAAAATAAGGGAATATATTCGGTTATTATAATACAATTCCACTTAATATTTACAACTACAGTTGAAGGTACAAACCTTTACAACAGGATTTAAAACACAAATACCAACTAGAGCAATATTTAGATTGATTTAAAAATAATGGTGTGGTCTTTTGCAGTCAGTCAACCTCGCCCACGCCTCCTACCACTCCGTCCTGCATGAAGCTGAGGAGCCACGACTCGTCTCGCTCTGATCAGCCAACTTATCATTTAAAGGGGTCATATAAGCTACTGTTTATTTACCAAAATAAGTTGTATGTCTTTGTTTTGAAAATGTAAAAGTTTATTTTTATTTTCAGAATGTTGAAATAGTTGTACCGGGGGTGGGGGGAAAGAGCTGGTTACTTGTTTCTCTCGCGAGATCTGGAAAAGAGCTGGTTTGTACTTGTTTCTCTCGCGAGATCTGACAAGACTGCGCGCGAACCAAACAGGTCGATGATAAAGCAAGATGGCGTCTGACGGTGAAGACGTTATTGCAGTCGTCACAGTTCAGTGTTCTTAATCTGTGCGTCCATGTACACATATATGTCCTTTATTACACTCTATTAAATAGAGTAACATCGTTAATAACTGTTTGCATCCGGTTATATTAGTCTGAGCGCACTTTTCGAGCTAGCTTAGCTTGCGAGTTAGCTTAGCTTGTTAGCTGCTAACAAAGAGAGATGAAAACACATCGCTAAGCAGAGATCAAGTGTGAGTGTAAAGTGTTGTGATTGTGTGAAAATGTGCGAAAGAACCATAGCAGAGTACGAGGAGGAACTTTGTCCAACAAAAGAGGAGAAGGAGCGACAACATGAAAAACATCAAGTTGTGTTACACACAACAGGTTTGTTTACTTCTTACTCTCACATCTTTACTAACTTTATATTTATTATGAACACTTTTCTTCAATAGATTGTCTATAGGAAGATGAATTGTCATGTGAGGATGTTCAGACACACAATATTTATGAGAGGTTGATGTTCCTCTCAGTTTGTAACAAAGTGTATCAACATGTTTACACAAAACTCACACAGTCACCGGGGGAATATTCCAGAGAGCAGGTTAAGTGCAAACTCCTGAGTGTGTAAAGCTCCAGAGTTTGACCTCCAAAAATAAGAGAGGTAAGACAAAGTCAGAGTCAGTTACCATGGTAACTGACGCTGTAAACCTAGCCTGCTAGCTGGCAGGTTTGACAAGTTATTTATGTGTGTAAAAGCTATACTGACCTGTTATTTCCTTCATATTGGTGCAGCCATTAACCTACTACAACACCTGCTACATCCACCTACTCAGTGGCCTAGTGGTTAGAGTGTCCGCCCTGAGATCGGTAGGTTGTGTCATACCAAAGACTATAAAAATGGGACCCATTACCTCCCTGCTTGGCACTCAGCATCAAGAGTTGGAATTGGGGCTTAAATCACCGTAAAAAATGTTTACCGGGCGCGGCCACCGCTGCTGCTCACTGCTCCCCTCACCTCCCAGGGGGTGATCAAGGTTAATGGGTCAAATGCAGAGAACAATCTGGCCACACCTAGTGTGTGTGTGACAATCATTGGTACTTTAACTTTTTAATGTGGCAGTGATTGTGGAAAAAACAAAGCCTGATCTAAAGATGACATCTTGATCTCATACCATCTCAAACCAATTGTTTAGTTAGTTCATTATTAAGTGAAATGTCTTAAAGTCGCTTAAATTTGTCTTTAACAAAGCAACACTAAGTTTTATCCAGTTACTCGATTAATCGAAAACATTTCCAGTAGAACACTTGATTAATAACATTTTCAATAGCCACAGCCCTATATTTCATGTACGATTTAATATTTAGCATGTAGGAGTTAAAATGTGATTTGTTTGTGTCCTGTAGACATCCATCAGCTGATTGGACACCAAGAAGAATGTCTCCCTCATCTGCAGGGGGACAGTTTCACTTCAGAGGATCCACAGCCCTCACATTTGAAAGGGGACGAGAAGGATCCGAAGCCCCCCTATTTTAAAGAAGAAGAGGAGGGAGAGTGTGTTGTAGGGCAGGAGGAGGATGATGTCAGCAAGTTTCCACTGACTGTTGTCTCTGTGAAGACTGAAGAGCATGAAGACAAAGCACCTGAGTCCTCACAGCTTCATCACAGTCCAAGTAAGCACAACATCCACATATCATCTAATACAATGTTTGTGACACATGTTCATCCGGGGGCCACATTTATGACTAAAGATGGAGATATACTTGCTTTTTAACACCACCATTTAAAAATGAATGCTCATCAATCATCAACAGTGTAATTTCTGGGGTGTAACCATGTGACCTAGAGGCCGTCCTCCTTACCTCACGTGGTCAAATGAAGGCAAACATTCAATATGGCTACTGTTTATTTACCTTTAGCAGCACATATGTCAGCATATTTCAAAGGTTTAGTGGTGAAGATGAGGGATGTATACCAAGTACCATTTTTTTTAGTACTGGTTCCTATTTATGTCGTCCATGAGAACCGTGAAGATTCTGGACTGATGACGCAACTATTGGTATTTTTAATTCCAGCTGACTGACGTAACTATGACACGTTGTCACATTGAGTTCAGCTGCCGCTGCTACACATTAAAATCAGCTTTGAATAATGACAAATAAGGAAGCAACAACACGCAAAAGTTTGATGTGTGTGTTATTGACAAGAAGATGACATAACTGCATTTCACCTTGCACTGCACACATAGTTGACTTCTTTAAGACTTCAAATAAACAGCTGTTTTTTTTTTCTTGTTTTTTTTTCTTTATTTAACCAGGTAAAAATCCCATTGAGATCAAAGATCTCTTTTCTAAGGGAGACCTAGCCAAGAGGGCAGCAGCAAGGTTACATTAAAAACAGTAAACAACACATAAAACATGACATTTACAACATTAAAACTTGCTGACATAACACATGTGCATACAGACAAGGTAGACTGCAATCAATTCACAGAAGCTTTAAACTCATTCAATGTAACAAGGGTTTGAAGTTGAATATTGGATTGTAGGTTATTCCAAGCCTTCGCTGCTGAAAACCTAAATGCTTTCTTGCCCAGTTCAGTTCTTACTTTGGGGACGACAAATTGCAGAACATTCATTGAACGAAGATTGCGACTTCCTTGTTTCTTTGTTAAAAGACAAGGCAGATAAGATGGTGTGATACCCAGAATAGTTTTGTAGATGAACACATACAATGATTGAGACGTCGAGCACATAAAGATGTCCAGTTAACCATTGAGTATAACACACAATGGTGAGTAAGTTAACCATTGAGTATAACACACAATGGTGAGTAAGTTAACCATTGAGTATAACACACAATGGTGAGTAAGTTAGCCATTGAGTATAACACACAATGGTGAGTAAGTTAACCATTGAGTATAACACACAATGGTGAGTTAGTTGGTGATGAATCTCAGTGCCCCGTGGTACACACTATCCAGCTTGTGGAGACAAGCAGCAGTAGCATTCATGTACAACACATCTCCATAGTCAATAACAGGTAAAAAGGTTGTTTCCACCAATTTCTGTTTCACAGTAAAAAAAAAGCAAGACTTGTTTCTATAATAAAATCCCAGTAAAAGTTTCAGGGTTTTTTTGCAACATACTGAATGTGAATGGTCATCAATTAAAATCCTAAATATTTAAAAGCAGATACTAACACAATTTGTTGCCCATTTCTTGTTCAAATGTTCTCACACAGTGCTGATCTTACAGTTTTTGACGTGGTAAAGAACATACACTTTGTTTTCTCTGCATTTAAAAGCAGTTGAAGATAGCAAAGTTGTTCTTGTACTTTGTCAAATGCTTGTTGTAGATATTTAAAGGCCTCAGCAGGAGTGGGTGCTGTGCAGTATATGACAGTATCATCAGCGTAGGAATGGAAAGTTGAGTTCGGAATATTCTGTCCAAGATTATTAATTAATAATGGGCCCAACACAGAACCTTGAGGGACACCCTTTTCCACTTGAAGTACGTCCGAGAAGGAACCTTCTATCTGAACAGCCTGAGTTCTACTTGTGAGGTCATTTGCAAACCATCCAACTGCTTGCTGAGAAAAACCAATAGCTGGAAGACGTTTGATTAAAATGACATGATCAACAGTATCAAATGCCTTTGAAAAGTCAATGAAGAGGGACAGACAGCACTGCTTCTTGTCAAGAGCTTCAGTTACATCATTTATAAACTTCATAGCAGCAGTAACAGTACTGTAGTTTCTGCCAAAACCTGACTGAAATGGTGACAGAATAAAGTTGGTTTCCAAAAAATATTTTATCTGAACTTTTGCCAGAACAGAGAGTTTAGAGATCGGTCTGTAATCATTTAGATTACTTGGGTCACCTCCTTTTAATAGGCAGATTACAAGGGCATATTTCCAATCCGAGGGGATTTCATTTGAAATTCGAGTAAAGTTAAAAATGTGAGTCAGTGGTCCAGCTATAATTTCAGCTGCCAACTTTAAAAAGAGCGGCTCCAATTTATCTGAGCCAGCTGGCTTTGTAGGTTTAAGTTGTTTTAGAGCCCTCATGACCTCTGTTGTGGTAAAGGGTGTAAAGTTAAAAACTTGGGTATTTTCAACGGTTCTTTCCGGAGTTAGCGGAACTTCAGTAAAGTTGTCAGAATTATAGAGAAAACCAGAGGAAATAAAATGATTATTATAATGACTACCCATTTCTCTTCTGTCACTTACTCTGACACCATCAACAAGTATACTAGGTGGGAGATTGACATAATTACAGCAGGTGGACAAAGATTTGATGATTTTCCAAAACTTCTTTGGGTGTTTGAGATTTTCAGTTGTTGTGGAGAAATACAATTCTGATTTGACTTTCCGAAGGAGAGAGGTAAATTGATTTCTTAATTGTCTAAAATTGAACCAATCTGCTTCTAACCCTGACTTGCGTGCCCTGGCCCAAGCAGCATTACACTCATGCAATACATCTGACAGGTCCGATGTAAACCACTGATTGTCACGTCCTTTAACTCTACATTTTCTAAAAGGGGCATGTCTGTTCACTATACTCAAAAAGTTTTTGTGAAAATATTTCCAAGCCAGTTCAATATTATCAAAAAGAGCAATTCTATCCCAATTAAAAAGATGCAAGTCATGTAAAAAAGCTTGCGTCTCAAATAATTTAATATTATGTTTTTCAAGAAGACGAGTCTTGCTTTTAGGAATCCTTGTGTCTCGCACTACTGCAATCACACAATGATCACTTACATCATTAGGGAAAACACCAGATGCAACACATTTGAAGGGCATATTTGTTAGAATTAAGTGAATGAGTGTAGCTTTTTGAGGGCATTAAGGATTAGGTCTTGTAGCTGAGTTAATTAATTGTGTTAAATTTAGAGATTCACACTGTGCTTTCAAAGAGTCAGACACAGATGTGAGCCAGTCCCAGTTCAAATCACTATTTCCTTGTATTTCAGTTGAGACAGAAGCTTCACAAGAGTAGATAGGGAATTAGTAGGGGCAGATGGAGGCCTATAACACCCCACTACCAATATGTGGTGATTTCTAGCTAATTCGATTTAAAGTGCTAACAGTTCAAGTTCTTTACTTACTGATTCAGAGAGCACTAATTTAACATCAAGCCTCTGCTTAATATATATGGCCACTCCACCACCTTTTCTTTGTCGGTCAGTACGATAGACATTATAGCCATGAATGTAAATATCTGTATCAAGCACAGATTGTTTAAGCCAAGTTTCAGATAAGACTACAATATCAGCATTTGTTGAGTGTATCCAGATCTTTATCATATCCAGTTTAGGGAGTAAACTCCGAACATTGATATGAATAATCCCAAGACCAGATCTAGTTTTAAAATCCGCAGGTGTAAGACATTGTGTAGGTGTATCAGGGCCTGGATTAGTCTCAACATTTCCTGAGAGCAATAACAATATTATAACTAAACATTTGCACTTAAAATTACCATCTTTTGAGTCGGTCTTTAATCTGTGAAAGTAAGTGCTCACAATAGGAGAGGATGCAGTAATGTTGACGTGATCTCTCAAAACAAGGAAACAATAAGAATTAATGGACTCTACCATAGTATGCAGCCATTTTGTTTTGTCCAAAGTCACAGAAATCTTCAACTGAGATAAGGCCGAGGTTATTTTGTAGCTGCCACTATGATGAATTGTCAAATGATCAAATATGTCAAACTGTGCATCTTGAAGTAGCATAGCTCGTGAGTGGGGGGGACCAGACCCATTTGGGACACCAGTAAAACCACACAAAAGTATAAAACACAATATAATAATATGTGACATAGTGAGAGGAGAAGTTCCACTCGTTTTACCACTTTTGAAGATGTTAGCAGACAGGGCTAAAGACTAGCAACCAAGACCGACAGGTGGAAGCCTGTAGACAAAGCCAATGGCTGTAGGCAAACAGCAGGTCGATGGAAGGCTAGTAGGCAGGTCGATGGTGGAAGGCTGGTAGGCAGGTCGATTGTGGAAGGCTGGTAGGCAGGTCGATGGTGGAAGGCTAGCAGGCAGGTCGATGGAAGGCTAGTAGGCAGGTCGATGGTGGAAGGCTGGTAGGCAGGTCGATGGTGGAAGGCTAGCAGGCAGGTCGACGGTGGAAGGCTAGCAGGCAGGTCGATGGTAGAAGGCTAGCAGGCAGGCCGATGGTGGAAGGCTAGCAGGCAGGTCGATGGTGGAAGGCTGGTAGGCAGGTTGATGGTGGAAGACTAGCAGGCAGGTCGATGGTGGAAGGCTAGGAGGCAGGTCGATGGTGGAAGGCTAGTGGCGCGGTTGGTCGAGTGGCCGTGCCTGAGGGTTCCTGGTTCAATCCCCACCTTCTACCAACCTAGTCACGTCTGTTGTGTCCTTGAGCAGGACACTTCACCCTTGCTCCTGATGGGTCGTGGTAAGCGCCTTGCATGGCAGATCCCGCCATTAGTGTGTGAATGAGTGAATGAGACGGGATGAGTTGGCTAAGTACAAAAATGAGTCGAAATTTTTGAATGAAAGAAACTGCTGTTCTAAATGTGTCCTCTAGATGTCGCAATAGCAATTCTTTGTATCTTTGTAGATGATGCTACATATGTAAAACACAACTAAAACACATGATGTTAGCGCACCAGTCGGGGAAAATGAGCAAACTACATCAATAACATACTGTAATTTGATTTTGATATAATTTATTTATCTTGATAGATTGAAAATGAACACCAATGAGTTGACTGATGAACATTATCACATAATTGATTCTGAAAGTGTAAAAAAGGACAACTAAAGATAGAATACTATTGTATGTATAAAAAAAACAACAACATGATTTGTACATTTTCAGAATGTGTTTGTTCTCTTTTTAAACAAAGAAAGCAATTGTCTTTATTTTTTACGTTATCTTGCCGTAATTTTACCAGTCCGGCCAACTTGGAGTAGATCTTCCTCCATGTTGCCCCCCATCTAAAATTACTTTAAACACCCCTGGCCTAGATCTTCCTGCAAAAAGCAGATACGAGAAAAAAATCTAATTATGAAACGGAATAGATCCCTAAAGATTTGTTGAGTAATATCAAGGATTATCCGTCGGTGGCGTTCCCAGACATGTGGAACTATCTTGAGCTCCAGACGTCATTCTACACCACAAATTGTGGTTAAGTTTAGAGATAAAGTTTAGGTGTCATAGACCGTATACAGAAGAAAATATTTACACACTTTATATCAGTGAGTGTAAAGTTAAGAATGCCTCAATCAATGCTGCCTTGTACTTATAAAAAAAACTTGCTCCTCATCAAATTTCCAAGTCTGTTTTTGTACTCACTTTTGAATGAATTTTAGTGGCTGGAAGTATTTCCGTGTTTTTATTGGTTGTTTTGTTACACTCTTTTAACACAACACACAAAAGAACACAAATAATGTCATTGTGTTAACAGTGTCAGTCCAAAACTATTTCTATTCTCTCTTTATCTTATTGACTTATTTACCCAACAGACGTTCAACAGCCCCTTCACATTAAAGAGGAAGAGGATGATCCACAGCCCACCCACATTAAAGAGGAAGCGGAGGATCCACACATGAAAGAGGAAGAGGAGGGAGAGTGTGTTGTAGGGCAGGAGGAGGATGATGTCAGCAAGTTTCCACTGACTGTTGTCTCTGTGAAGACTGAAGAGCATGAAGACAAAGCACCTGAGTCCTCACAGCTTCATCACAGTCCAAGTAAGCACATATCATTTTATTCTCAGGGCATTCAATCCATCACAACTGGACTGTTCACTTTGTCTTAGAAGACTCATCCAAGTAGGCTTCATCACTTCATGCTCATACACTTCAAGTCTTAAATCTAATCATTGGAATTTAGAGGGGAACTGCACTTTTTGGGGGAATTTTTCTATCGTTCACAATCATTATAAAAGACATTATGGTGGATATATTAAAAAAATTAAATAAAAATCGTATTCTAACTAGGGCTGGGCGATATGGCCTTTTATTGATATGTGGATATGTTCAGGCCACGTCACGATACACCATATATATGTGGATATGTTTAGGCCATGTCACGATACACCATATATATGTGGATATGTTTAGGCCATGTCACGATACACCATATATATGTGGACATTTTGCCTTAGCCTTGAATGAACACTTAATGCAGTGTTTCCCACACATTCATTTATTTGTGGCGGCCCGCCACGAAATAATTACGTCCGCCACAAATGGATTTTTCGGCTTTTGACTCGCTCGACCGCTCATAAAAGCAAAGGGACTCTGTCTGTGAATGTACCTTGTAGTTACAACTCCGGTGCAGTAGGTGGCGGTAGCCTACTAACTCCGCCAATAGCACTTAATTCACCTGGTGGGCCAGAAGAAGAAGACGAAGACGAAGACGAAGACGGACGGACAGACGCTGCTTCATTAACACCGCCGCCGTTGTCACGTCACGTGTTACCATACCGACGAGCTAACGTGTCCAGGTTATAACCCTGTTGTCAATAAACACACGCGGAGACGGTGCTTCAGATACTGCATTAATAATTAAGCTAAATTGTCCACTGTCCACGGTAGCATGTGAATGCAATGAAAAGAATAAAATCTGAGCCAACCAGCTGTTAAAATGTTGTCCAGGTTAATGTTTTGGCCATTAAAGGCCCTTCATTTCAAGATTTCAACTGTGATCGGGCTTTAAACAGGTGGCTGACCTGTTCAGATGGGTGTAACTCAGGGGTGCTCACACTTTTTCTCCAGGCGAGCTACTTTTCAATTGATCAAGTCGTGGGGATCTACCTCATTCATATATATAATTTATATTTACTTATTTATGAAATATATGTTTTTGTTAACAAGTTAAAGGTGTTTAATGATAATGCAAGCATGTTTAACACATATAGTTAATATTGTTAATAAATTAAAGGTGTTTAATGATAATACAAGTATGTTTAATACATATAGTTAATATTGTTAACAAGTTAAAGGTGTTTAAAGATAATACAAGCATGTTTAACACATATTGTTAATAAATTAAAGGTGTTTAATGATAATACAAGTATGTTTAATACATATAGTTAATATTGTTAACAAGTTAAAGGTGTTTAATGACAATACAAGCATGTTTAACACATATAGTTAATATTGTTAACAAGTTAAAGGTGTTTAATGATAATGCAAGCATGTTTAACACATATAGTTAATATTGTTAATAAGTTAAAGGTGTTTAAAGATAATACAAGCATGTTTAACACATATAGTTAATATTGTTAACAAGTTAAAGGTGTTTAAAAATAATACAAGCATGTTTAACACATAGATTCCTTTCTTTCATGAAGACAAGAATATAAGTTGGTGTATTACCTGATTGTGATGACTTGCATTGATAGGAATCAGACAGTGGTGCTGATAACGTCCGCATTTTCGAATGGAGGAGAAAAAAAGTCCTCCTTTCTGTCCAATACCACATGAAAGTAGTTGGTTTTTGGCATCTTATTTGTCCAGCTTCTGTACTCCTTTGTATACACTTTACAAGAAATACATTGTCGGCAAACTCCGTAGCTTGCTAGCTTGTGCACGCCAGCTTTCTGAGACTCTTATTTTGTTAGCGCAACTGTGCAGTCGGTCTTTGGAGTTTTGACGACAGGTACGGCGCCAGAGTCTGTTGAAATAAAGTGTTTCTCGCCTTCATGTCGGTAATTTTAATGAGCTAAATATGTACATTAAGTGTTGTACTTACATTCCAACTCCGCGTTCTTCTTGGTCATCGCCGCTGCCGCCGTCACCCCCCGCACCCCGACCACACCACCACAAATAGATGCCTGTCCTGTGGGAAACACTGTAATGTATATAATCACAGCAGTATGATGATTCTATGTGTCTACATTAAAACATTCTTCTTCATACTGCATTAATATATGCTACTTTTAAACTTTCATGCAGAAAGGGAAATCACAACTAAGTCAATTTAGCAAAAGTGTATTTATTAAACAGTTATTAAGCAGTGGCACAAACATTCATGTCATTTCCAAACAGAAAGTTCAAGATTGTCAGAGACATTTTAAAACAAGATGTCACTAAGATGACATATCATAACAACACTAAATTAAAGTGCACTTTTTGTACAGAATGCCACTACAATAGTTTAAAACAAATAAAGTGCACTTTTGTGCTTGATGTCACACAAGATATTTCAATAAGTGTCAAATAAAAATGAGCTGCATAATAGGAAATCAAATAGTGTATGTCCTTCGCTATGTGGTAGGTTCCTGCGGACGTTATCTCGTTCTGTTGTTGACTATTTGTTTCATACGGTGTTGATCTGGAAATGGTTGCTTGGGCATTTTGTGGGTGTGGCACTGAACGGAGATGTTGACATGTGGAGTTTCAAGCACTCTTCATTCTCTAGCGGGTGACTTTTCAAATGATGCTACATTAGCAGTGCTGCTACTTTTTGTAGCAACGCTTTTGCCGCATACTTGTTCACCATCTACCTGCTTGAAGCCAAACCACCGCCAGACGATGGACCCCCTGCTGTTTGTCTTGGGAATGAATTATTCCTTCATTTGTTACCAGATTGGCACCTTCTTTCTCTCGTATTACCACTAGCACCACAGCTAACGTTACCATGCCGCTACCTGTCTGCTCCATGAGAGCGTATGACGTTGCACACGTGACAGTATGTGACGTATGTAAGAAGGTGCGCTTGTTTTATGTCTCTGTGAGAAGGAGAGACAAGAAAGAGTGAGAAGAGCCTGTAGTGTAATGCCTGCAGCTAAAAGCAACTGTGTGAGAACGTATACTCCAATATCACCATATAGTCATTTTCTATATCGCACAGAGACAAACCCACGATATATCCAGTATATTCCATACATCACCCAGCCCTAATTCTAACTCATAAATGTAAATAAAAGACCACTTGCAATGGAGCCAATGGGAGGTCCTCTATAACCATCCAAAATACACCAACAATACTCCATTTGCATTTTGTGGCTTGAATGTCCACCAAGTGTTAGTTGAGTTGAGTTGTGTTGACTTTGAGTTTATTTGGAACATGCAAGCATACAACATGATACATCACACATGCATGCATACAACAAGATGATGTAGAAAGTGAATGATGGATGAAATAAATTGAGAATGTTTATCTTCTTCTTTGTACTTTGTAAACACTTTAAGTGTGAAGAGTTTCTTGAAGTGGATCATATTAGTACATTGTTTGATTGCTTTGCTTCATCCATTCTATCATTTAATTCCACATACTGATATACTGAAGGTCTTAAGTGTTGTACGTGCATACAAATGTTTTAAATTACATTTTTCTCTAAGATTATATTTCTCCTCTTTTGTTGAGAATTGTTGTACATTCTTGGCTAGCAGGTTATAGTTTGCTTTGTGTATCATTTTAGCTGTTTGCAAATTCACTATGTGGTTGAATTTCAGTATTTTTGATTCAATAAATACAAAGTTGTTATGTTGTCTATATCCAACATGATATATTATTATAACTGATCTTTTTTGTAACACATTTAATGAATGAAGTGTACTTTTGTAGTTATTTCCCATATTTCTACACAATAAGTCAGATATGTAACACTAGTGAGCAGTAGAGAATATGAAGTCATTTTTCATCAATTATTATACCTAGACATGTGGTTTCATTTACTCTTTCAATTTCTATTCCGTCTATTTGTGTTTGTGTTTGACTTTCTCTTCTACTGTTACCAAATAGCATTATTGTACTTTTACTGAGATTCAAAAATTGTCAAAGCATCTTTTTAATGTGTTCATTTCTTCTGTTATTATTTGTATTATCTTCTGTGTGTTCTCTCCTGAACAAAACACTGTTGTATCATCTGCAAATAATACTAACTTTAAATCTTTTGTAACTTTACAAATGTCATTTATATAGAGATTGAATAATTGAGGTCCTAGTATTGATCCCTGAGGTACACCACAGGATATATTTAGTGTTGTAGAAGTGTGTTGGCCTAGCTTCACATATTGTTTCCTGTTGGTTAAATAACTTCTTATCCAGTTTAAGACCAACCCTCTGATGCCATATCCTTCTAGTTTTTTGATGAAAATATTGTGATTAATTGTGTCAAATGCTTTAGTTCGATCCAACAACACTGCTGCTGCACATTTTTTACTATCTATTGCATTGCTCATTTCTTCTGTCATTTCAAATAAAGCCATCAAAGTTGAAATATTAGCTGTGTATCCATATTGCTTCTCTTCTAGTATTCTATGTTTGTTTGTGAAACTCTCTAATCTGTTATTGGACACTTTTTCAATGATTTTAGAAAACTGTGGAAGTAAAGAAACAGGTCTATAATTTGTAAATTGGTGTTTGTCTCCAGTCTTATAAATTGGTGCAACTTTAGCTATTTTCATTTAGTTTGGGTATTTAAAATGATAGGTTACTAATATACATGAATGGTCCTGAGATCTCTTCTAGAACCTTTTTTATGGTT